>NC_086446.1:788338914-788571414 GCF_028390025.1 Pseudophryne corroboree
TATCGTTTATTTTTTAGGCTGAAATAGTAGAGATGAGCGCCGGAAATTTTTCGGGTTTTGTGTTTTGGTTTTGGGTTCGGTTTCACGGCCGTGTTTTGGGTTCGACCGCGTTTTGGCAAAACCTAACCGAATTTTTTTTGTCGGATTCGGGTGTGTTTTGGATTCGGGTGTTTTTTTCCAAAAAACCTAAAAAACAGCTTAAATCATAGAATTTGGGGGTCATTTTGATCCCAAAGTATTATTAACCTCAAAAACCATCATTTCCACTCATTTTCAGTCTATTCTGAATACCTCACACCTCACAATATTATTTTTAGTCCTAAAATTTGCACCGAGGTCGCTGGATGACTAAGCTAAGCGACCCTAGTGGCCGACACAAACACCTGGCCCATCTAGGAGTGTCACTGCAGTGTCACGCAGGATGTCCCTTCCAAAAAACCCTCCCCAAACAGCACATGACGCAAAGAAAAAAAGAGGCGCAATGAGGTAGCTGTGTGAGTAAGATAAGCGACCCTAGTGGCCGACACAAACACCGGGCCCATCTAGGAGTGGCACTGCAGTGTCACGCAGGATGTCCCTTCCAAAAAACCCTCCCCAAACAGCACATGACGCAAAGAAAAAAAGAGGCGCAATGAGGTAGCTGTGTGAGTAAGATAAGCGACCCTAGTGGCCGACACAAACACCGGGCCCATCTAGGAGTGGCACTGCAGTGTCACGCAGGATGTCCCTTCCAAAAAACCCTCCCCAAACAGCACATGACGCAAAGAAAAAAAGAGGCACAATGAGGTAGCTGTGTGAGTAAGATAAGCGACCCTAGTGGCCGACACAAACACCGGGCCCATCTAGGAGTGGCACTGCAGTGTCACGCAGGATGTCCCTTCCAAAAAACCCTCCCCAAACAGCACATGACGCAAAGAAAAAAAGAGGCGCAATGAGGTAGCTGTGTGAGTAAGATAAGCGACCCTAGTGGCCGACACAAACACCGGGCCCATCTAGGAGTGGCACTGCAGTGTCACGCAGGATGTCCCTTCCAAAAAACCCTCCCCATACAGCACATGACGCAAAGAAAAAAAGAGGCGCAATGAGGTAGCTGTGTGAGTAAGATAAGCGACCCTAGTGGCCGACACAAACACCGGGCCCATCTAGGAGTGGCACTGCAGTGTCACGCAGGATGTCCCTTCCAAAAAACCCTCCCCAAACAGCACATGACGCAAAGAAAAAAAGAGGCGCAATGAGGTAGCTGTGTGAGTAAGATAAGCGACCCTAGTGGCCGACACAAACACCGGGCCCATCTAGGAGTGGCACTGCAGTGTCACGCAGGATGGCCCTTCCAAAAAACCCTCCCCAAACAGCACATGACGCAAAGAAAAAAAGAGGCGCAATGAGGTAGCTGTGTGAGTAAGATAAGCGACCCTAGTGGCCGACACAAACACCGGGCCCATCTAGGAGTGGCACTGCAGTGTCACGCAGGATGGCCCTTCCAAAAAACCCTCCCCAAACAGCACATGACGCAAAGAAAAAAAGAGGCGCAATGAGGTAGCTGTGTGAGTAAGATAAGCGACCCTAGTGGCCGACACAAACACCGGGCCCATCTAGGAGTGGCACTGCAGTGTCACGCAGGATGGCCCTTCCAAAAAACCCTCCCCAAACAGCACATGACGCAAAGAAAAATTAAAGAAAAAAGAGGTGCAAGATGGAATTGTCCTTGGGCCCTCCCACCCACCCTTATGTTGTATAAACAGGACATGCACACTTTAACCAACCCATCATTTCAGTGACAGGGTCTGCCACACGACTGTGACTGATATGACGGGTTGGTTTGGACCCCCACCAAAAAAGAAGCAATTAATCTCTCCTTGCACAAACTGGCTCTACAGAGGCAAGATGTCCACCTCATCATCATCCTCCGATATATCACCGTGTACATCCCCCTCCTCACAGATTATCAATTCGTCCCCACTGGAATCCACCATCTCAGCTCCCTGTGTACTTTGTGGAGGCAATTGCTGCTGGTCAATGTCTCCGCGGAGGAATTGATTATAATTCATTTTAATGAACATCATCTTCTCCACATTTTCTGGATGTAACCTCGTACGCCGATTGCTGACAAGGTGAGCGGCGGCACTAAACACTCTTTCGGAGTACACACTTGTGGGAGGGCAACTTAGGTAGAATAAAGCCAGTTTGTGCAAGGGCCTCCAAATTGCCTCTTTTTCCTGCCAGTATAAGTACGGACTGTGTGACGTGCCTACTTGGATGCGGTCACTCATATAATCCTCCACCATTCTTTCAATGTTGAGAGAATCATATGCAGTGACAGTAGACGACATGTCCGTAATCGTTGTCAGGTCCTTCAGTCCGGACCAGATGTCAGCATCAGCAGTCGCTCCAGACTGCCCTGCATCACCGCCAGCGGGTGGGCTCGGAATTCTGAGCCTTTTCCTCGCACCCCCAGTTGCGGGAGAATGTGAAGGAGGAGATGTTGACAGGTCGCGTTCCGCTTGACTTGACAATTTTCTCACCAGCAGGTCTTTCAACCCCAGCAGACTTGTGTCTGCCGGAAAGAGAGATCCAAGGTAGGCTTTAAATCTAGGATCGAGCACGGTGGCCAAAATGTAGTGCTCTGATTTCAACAGATTGACCACCCGTGAATCCTTGTTAAGCGAATTAAGGGCTCCATCCACAAGTCCCACATGCCTAGCGGAATCGCTCCGTGTTAGCTCCTCCTTCAATGTCTCCAGCTTCTTCTGCAAAAGCCTGATGAGGGGAATGACCTGACTCAGGCTGGCAGTGTCTGAACTGACTTCACGTGTGGCAAGTTCAAAGGGCATCAGAACCTTGCACAACGTTGAAATCATTCTCCACTGCGCTTGAGACAGGTGCATTCCACCTCCTATATCGTGCTCAATTGTATAGGCTTGAATGGCCTTTTGCTGCTCCTCCAACCTCTGAAGCATATAGAGGGTTGAATTCCACCTCGTTACCACTTCTTGCTTCAGATGATGGCAGGGCAGGTTCAGTAGTTTTTGGTGGTGCTCCAGTCTTCTGTACGTGGTGCCTGTACGCCGAAAGTGTCCCGCAATTCTTCTGGCCACCGACAGCATCTCTTGCACGCCCCTGTCGTTTTTTTTTAAATTCTGCACCACCAAATTCAAGATATGTGCAAAACATGGGACGTGCTGGAATTTGCCCATATTTAATGCACACACAATATTGCTGGCGTTGGCCGATGCCACAAATCCACAGGAGAGTCCAATTGGGGTAAGCCATTCCGCGATGATCTTCCTCAGTTGCCGTAAGAGGTTTTCAGCTGTGTGCGTATTCTGGAAACCGGTGATACAAAGCGTAGCCTGCCTAGGAAAGAGTTGGCGTTTGCGAGATGCTGCTACTGGTGCCGCCGCTGCTGTTCTTGCGGCGGGAGTCCATACATCTACCCAGTGGGCTGTCACAGTCATATAGTCCTGACCCTGCCCTGCTCCACTTGTCCACATGTCCGTGGTTAAGTGGACATTGGGTACAACTGCATTTTTTAGGACACTGGTGAGTCTTTTTCTGACGTCCGTGTACATTCTCGGTATCGCCTGCCTAGAGAAGTGGAACCTAGATGGTATTTGGTAACGGGGGCACACTGCCTCAATAAATTGTCTAGTTCCCTGTGAACTAACGGCGGATACCGGACGCACGTCTAACACCAACATAGTTGTCAAGGCGTCAGTTATCCGCTTTGCAGCAGGATGACTGCTGTGATATTTCATCTTCCTCGCAAAGGACTGTTGAACAGTCAATTGCTTACTGGAAGTAGTACAAGTGGGCTTACGACTTCCCCTCTGGGATGACCATCGACTCCCAGCAGCAACAACAGCAGCGCCAGCAGCAGTAGGCGTTACACGCAAGGATGCATCGGAGGAATCCCAGGCAGGAGAGGAATCATCAGAATTGCCAGTGACATGGCCTGCAGGACTATTGGCATTCCTGGGGAAGGAGGAAATTGACACTGAGGGAGTTGGTGGAGTGGTTTGCGTGAGCTTGGTTACAAGAGGAAGGGATTTACTGGTCAGTGGACTGCTTCCGCTGTCGCCCAAAGTTTTTGAACTTGTCACTGACTTATTATGAATGCGCTGCAGGTGACGTATAAGGGAGGATGTTCCGAGGTGGTTAACGTCCTTACCCCTACTTATTACAGCTTGACAAAGGCAACACACGGCTTGACACCTGTTGTCCGCATTTCTGTTGAAATACTTCCACACCGAAGAGCTGATTTTTTTGGTATTTTCACCAGGCATGTCAGTGGCCATATTCCTCCCACGGACAACAGGTGTCTCCCCGGGTGCCTGACTTAAACAAACCACCTCACCATAAGAATCCTCCTGGTCAATTTCCTCCCCAGCGCCAGCAACACCCATATCCTCCTCATCCTGGTGTACTTCAACACTGACATCTTCAATCTGACTATCAGGAACTGGACTGCGGGTGCTCCTTCCAGCACTTGCAGGGGGCGTGCAAATGGTGGAAGGCGCATGCTCTTCACGTCCAGTTTTGGGAAGGTCAGGCATCGCAACCGACACAATTGGACTCTCCTTGTGGATTTGGGATTTCGAAGAACGCACAGTTCTTTGCGGTGCTACTGCTTTTGCCAGCTTGAGTCTTTTTATTTTTCTAGCGAGAGGCTGAGTGCTTCCATCCTCATGTGAAGCTGAACCACTAGCCATGAACATAGGCCAGGGCCTCAGCCGTTCCTTGCCACTCCGTGTGGTAAATGGCATATTGGCAAGTTTACGCTTCTCCTCCGACAATTTTATTTTAGGTTTTGGAGTCCTTTTTTTACTGATATTTGGTGTTTTGGATTTGACATGCTCTGTACTATGCCATTGGGCATCGGCCTTGGCAGACGACGTTGCTGGCATTTCATCATCTCGGCCATGACTAGTGGCAGCAGCTTCAGCACGAGGTGGAAGTGGATCTTGATCTTTCCCTAATTTTGGAACCTCAACATTTTTGTTCTCCATATTTTAATAGGCACAACTAAAAGGCACCTCAGGTAAACAATGGAGATGGATGGATACTAGTATACAATTATGGATGGACTGCCGAGTGCCGACACAGAGGTAGCTACAGCCGTGGACTACCGTACTGTACTGTGTCTGCTGCTAATATAGACTGGATGATAATGAGATGTAGTATGTATAAAGAAGAAAGAAAAAAAAAACCACGGGTAGGTGGTATACAATTATGGATGGACTGCCGAGTGCCGACACAGAGGTAGCTACAGCCGTGGACTACCGTACTGTACTGTGTCTGCTGCTAATATAGACTGGATGATAATGAGATGTAGTATGTATAAAGAAGAAAGAAAAAAAAACCACGGGTAGGTGGTATACAATTATGGATGGACTGCCGAGTGCCGACACAGAGGTAGCTACAGCCGTGGACTACCGTACTGTACTGTGTCTGCTGCTAATATAGACTGGATGATAATGAGATGTAGTATGTATAAAGAAGAAAGAAAAAAAAACCACGGGTAGGTGGTATACAATTATGGATGGACTGCTGAGTGCTGACACAGAGGTAGCTACAGCCGTGGACTACCGTACCGTGTCTGCTGCTAATATAGACTGGTTGATAATGAGATGTAGTATGTATAAAGAAGTAAGAAAAAAAAAACCACGGGTAGGTGGTATACAATTATGGATGGACTGCCGAGTGCCGACACAGAGGTAGCTACAGCCGTGGACTACCGTACTGTACTGTGTCTGCTGCTAATATAGACTGGATGATAATGAGATGTAGTATGTATAAAGAAGAAAGAAAAAAAAAACCACGGGTAGGTGGTATACAATTATGGATGGACTGCCGAGTGCCGACACAGAGGTAGCTACAGCCGTGGACTACCGTACTGTGTCTGCTGCTAATATAGACTGGATGATAATGAGATGTAGTATGTATAAAGAAGAAAGAAAAAAAAAACCACGGGTAGGTGGTATACAATTATGGATGGACTGCCGAGTGCCGACACAGAGGTAGCTACAGCCGTGGACTACGGTACTGTGTCTGCTGCTAATATAGACTGGTTGATAATGAGATGTAGTATGTATAAAGAAGAAAGAAAAAAAAAACCACGGGTAGGTGGTATACAATTATGGATGGACTGCCGAGTGCCGACACAGAGGTAGCTACAGCCGTGGACTACCGTACTGTGTCTGCTGCTAATATAGACTGGTTGATAATGAGATGTAGTATGTATAAAGAAGAAAGAAAAAAAAAACCACGGGTAGGTGGTATACAATTATGGATGGACTGCCGAGTGCCGACACAGAGGTAGCTACAGCCGTGGACTACCGTACTGTGTCTGCTGCTAATATAGACTGGATGATAATGAGATGTAGTATGTAATGTATAAAGAAGAAAGAAAAAAAAAACCACGGGTAGGTGGTATACAATTATGGATGGACTGCCGAGTGCCGACACAGAGGTAGCTACAGCCGTGGACTACCGTACTGTGTCTGCTGCTAATATAGACTGGATGATAATGAGATGTAGTATGTATAAAGAAGAAAGAAAAAAAAACCCACGGGTAGGTGGTATACAATTATGGATGGACTGCCGAGTGCCGACACAGAGGTAGCTACAGCCGTGGACTACCGTACTGTACTGTGTCTGCTGCTAATATAGACTGGATGATAATGAGATGTAGTATGTATAAAGAAGAAAGAAAAAAACCACCACGGGTAGGTGGTATACAATTATGGATGGACTGCCGAGTGCCGACACAGAGGTAGCTACAGCCGTGGACTACCGTACTGTACTGTGTCTGCTGCTAATATAGACTGGATGATAATGAGATGTAGTATGTATAAAGAAGAAAGAAAAAAAAAACCACGGGTAGGTGGTATACAATTATGGATGGACTGCCGAGTGCCGACACAGAGGTAGCTACAGCCGTGGACTACCGTACTGTGTCTGCTGCTAATATAGACTGGATGATAATGAGATGTAGTATGTATTGTATAAAGAAGAAAGAAAAAAAAAACCACGGGTAGGTGGTATACAATTATGGATGGACTGCCGAGTGCCGACACAGAGGTAGCTACAGCCGTGGACTACCGTACTGTGTCTGCTGCTAATATAGACTGGATGATAATGAGATGTAGTATGTATAAAGAAGAAAGAAAAAAAAAACCACGGGTAGGTGGTATACAATTATGGATGGACTGCCGAGTGCCGATACAGAGGTAGCTACAGCCGTGGACTACCGTACTGTACTGTGTCTGCTGCTAATATAGACTGGATGATAATGAGATGTAGTATGTATAAAGAAGAAAGAAAAAAAAAACCACGGGTAGGTGGTATACAATTATGGATGGACTGCCGAGTGCCGACACAGAGGTAGCTACAGCCGTGAACTACCGTACTGTGTCTGCTGCTAGTATAGACTGGATGATAAATAATGATATAAAAAATATATATATATCACTACTGCAGCCGGACAGGTATATATTATATAATGACGGACCTGCTGGACACTGTCTGTCAGCAGAATGAGTTTTTTAATTTTTATAGAATAAAAAAACACCACACAAGTCACACGACGAGTGTACTTTTTCAGGCAGACAATCACAATATACTATACTGGTGGTCAGTGTGGTCAGGTCACTGGTCACAGTGGTCAGTGGTCAGTCACACTGGCAGTGGCACTCTGGCAGCAAAAGTGTGCACTGTTTAATATGTACTCCTGGCTCCTGCTATAACCTATAACTGCTCCCCAGTCTCCCCCACAATTAAGCTGTGTGAGCACAGTCAGATATTATACATAGATGATGCAGCACACTGGGCTGAGCACAGATATGGTATGTGAGTGTGACTGAGTCACTGTGTATCGTTTTTTTCAGGCAGAGAACAAGAACAGAACGGATTATTAAATAATAATAAATTATAAAACTGCACTGGTGGTCAGGTCACTGGTCAGTGGTCATCAGTCACTAGTATAACTCCTCCTAAGCTCCAGTAAGTAAATGAAGTGTCTCACTCTCACTCTCCTATCTATTTTAATTTCTAAACGGAGAGGACGCCAGCCACGTCCTCTCCCTATCAATCTCAATGCACGTGTGAAAATGGCCGCGACGCGCGGCTCCTTATATAGAATCCGAGTCTCGCGATAGAATCCGAGCCTCGCGAGAATCCGACAGCGTGATGATGACGTTCGGGCGCGCTCGGGTTAACCGAGCAAGGCGGGAAGATCCGAGTCGCTCGGACCCGTGTAAAAAAACATGAAGTTCGGGCGGGTTCGGATTCAGAGAAACCGAACCCGCTCATCTCTATGAAATAGTCGTGTGTACCCGCCTTTAGATGAAAAACTATAACATAGAACCACACAGTTCCAGAAATGCTGATGTACACATACAATATGATATAAACACGGGATGCTGGATCCCGGGAAAAAAGACACAAATATCACTTAGAAAAAAAATTGCCAAAGCAGAAGCTAATTTGGGACTGGCATCAAAAAAATCCATAAAACAGGCTGCTGCATTCAGGAGTTTGTTTCAGCGTCAAAGTGTATTAAAAAAGTGGTCACATTAAAACAACATTTTGGACCTTGACAAAGGGGGGGGGGGTGCACCCCAAAATGGTTTTAATGTAACCACTTTTTTAATACACTTTTCCGTTGAAACCATCTCCTGAGTGCAGCATCCTGTTTTATGGATAATACATACATGTGCATGCTGTCCCGATGTACTTATAGATATAATTATAGACTACCAGCCCCTGTTACACAGCCCTACATATGTAAGAGGCACCATGAGTGCAGCCGGAGACAGCCACTGTCTCAAAGTCCCACTTACGTAGTGCCTGAGAGGAGCTGCGAGCTCACGCTACAGCTCCCCCCAGCCGGCAGCCAGCGGCCAACTTCTCACCGCCACCAACTGTCTCTGTGAGGAGGAGGGAGCCGCCGCAGCTGCGTTGCAGGTACAGCCTGCACAAAAGCGGTCAGCAGTACTGATGGATCAGTGGCCAGGGGGGGTTTCCTGGTACTTGGAAACCCCCCCTGCATGCACGTATGGACTTAGTGTTGGGGTGGGGGGGGAGCGGTCCAGACTATTTGCGTGATGTCACACACAGCCGCTGCAACCCGAAACATGGTGGGTAGCCGCCTGCCTTCGCAGGTTCTGCTTACAATTAGTGGATGCAGGGAGAGTAATACGCTTAGGCTTATCCCCTGAATACAGAGTGACATTTTATCATTCGCCCATCGGAATAAGGACATTCTATATCCCTAGACAAGAAATACAAAAGGGATTTTTCCCACGCACTCTGCTGGCTGTTAGTAAGAAGAACTATATACTATGTAATAATAGGAAATTTAGAGCTCTTCGTTACATATGTTTTGCAAAAGATATGATAAGCCTCCAGGCCACTTCACGGCTGCTCTATTGCTGGAGGTCCCTAACTAAGCATAGGTCCAGGGCTTGGACCCCACAAAGTCGGCTCAGGCCCGACCACCCCAGGGCAGCACACCACTGAAATACTAAATTGTTAATATGTATTAAGAAAGAAGCAGAAGCTATGGGTTAGAAAGTGCTACAAAAATAAGGGTGTTAATAAAATACTCAAAAGAGTAATATTAGTGAAAAAATAGGAGTGTTACATAAGTGCTAAATAAATAATATGGCATGCTACCCCAAGGTGGCCCAGCCCCACCAGACCCGGGGGGTACCACTCCCCAAACCCATACACAGCATAATAATAATAACATCCACTATGGGTCATAACACCCTTATTTTTGTAGCACTTTCTAACCCATAGCTTCTGCTTCTTTCTTAACACATATTAACAATTTAGTATTTCAGTGGTGTGCTGCCCTGGGGTGGTCGGGCCTGAGCCGACTTTGTGGGGTCCAAGCCCTGGACCTATGCTTAGTTAGGGACCTCCAGTAATAGAGCAGCCGTGAAGTGGCCTGGAGGCTTATCATATCTTTTGCAAAACATATGTAACGAAGAGCTCTAAATTTCCTATTATTACATAGTATATAGTTCTTCTTACTAACAGCCAGCAGAGTGCGTGGGAAAAATCCCTTTTGTATTTCTTGTCTAGAGTAACCCCCTCCCGCAGCACCTGGGGATTGTTACCAGCTTGATTAGAGCAGTTTTCCACTATTTATTGCAGTTCAGAGAGGCATATATGGAGCCAGCATTAGGAGGGCATGCTGGGTCCTGTGGTGCCATTTGGAGGATACAGGGGTGCCTCCAGGTAAACTAGCTCTCAATCTGGATATGTTCTGTATGTGCCATTATCATGTGGCCATACATTAAGCAATTGTATGACCCATAGTGGATGTTATTATTATTATGCTGTGTATGGGTTTGGGGAGTGGTACCCCCCGGGTCTGGTGGGGCTGGGCCACCTTGGGGTAGCATGCCATATTATTTATTTAGCACTTATGTAACACTCCTATTTTTTCACTAATATTACTCTTTTGAGTATTTTATTAACACCCTTATTTTTGTAGACCTTTCTAACCCATAGCTTCTGCTTCTTTCTTAACACATATTAACAATTTAGTATTTCAGTGGTGTGCTGCCCTGGGGTGGTCGGGCCTGAGCCGACTTTGTGGGGTCCAAGCCCTGGACCTATGCTTAGTTAGGGACCTCCAGTAATAGAGCAGCCGTGAAGTGGCCTGGAGGCTTATCATATCTTTTGCAAAACATATGTAACGAAGAGCTCTAAATTTCCTATTATTACATAGTATATAGTTCTTCTTACTAACAGCCAGCAGAGTGCGTGGGAAAAATCCCTTTTGTATTTCTTATCTAGAGTAACCCCCTCCCGCAGCACCTGGGGATTGTTACCATTCTATATCCCTCACAGCAGACACTGAGGTTACAAAATGGCTTTTCTGGCTCTATGTTATGTGCCGTCTTTGTAAGTCTTTGTTGTATTCTTGTTGTATAACAGTATTAGGGTGACCACTAATATTATACAAGACTTTAGAGGTCTCATTTAAGTTAAGTAATTATTTTACCATTGTTTAGCAGTAATTGAAAATATATATAGAGATAATAGGTCATGCTTGGTATTGCAATATCGGTCCCAGCTCCCACCAACCTTCTCCGAGTGAACTGCAGCCTCCATGGCTAGCGGCCCACAGCGACTGGTCGGCATACTATAATGAGTTACTAGACTCATTATTATTACAGCTAATATTGTCGGCTGTGTGCCCTCTCACTGCAATGCACCGGCTGCACCACTGGTAGTTCCGCCACTGGTGAGAACGATGTACATACGGATGAGGGTGAGGATGATAATGATGAAATCTTGCCTCTGTAGAGATCATTGACAACACTTTTAGCTTAGCTGCCTTAAGCCCATTGGTAGCTTGTTTTGTGGGGAACCAAACAAACCAAGCACTTCAGCAACAAAAGTGTCAGTAGTTGGTCACTGAAGTGCTTTGTTTGTTATACTGTGCATGTCCATTTTAATAACCAACATAAGGGTGGAAAAGAGGGCCCAAGGTCAATTCCATCTTGCACCACTTTTCTTTTAATTATGAACTGTTTGGGGGCATTAGTGATGGTCTATTTTACAGAGAGAAACATTTTTTATTGATTTTGTTATTGCGCTACAGCTCTTGATCTAGGCCTCACACATGCTCATTTTAATTAATGAATCAATGAATCCATCATTTTTGTATTCTTTTATGGCCTTTTCTCTCCTGACTTGCTGCAAAACAGAAGGTTGATATAGTCCACGTCCCAATTTTTATTTTTATTTTAATAATCAATCAATCACTAAATCGATCATTCTTTTCCATGCCTTCTACTATATACTTCACCTCCATTTGCATGTACTGCCCTCGGGTCTCTGAGCTAGTTATTGATTAATGAAAACATTCTTGGTTACTTTCTTTGGGATCATATAGTTGATTAAACTGCCACCCTGTCTGACACTGCAGTGCCACTCTGTTTCCTAGATGTGCCATGTTGGAAGTTTAAGTGCCACATGTTTGTGCCACCCACTGCTGTCGCTTAGCTAAGTCATCCAGCTACCTCGGTGCAACCATTTGGCCTAAACTGCATGAAAAAATGGGCTTAATTCAGACCTGATCGTAGCTGCGCAAAATTTTGCACGGCTACAATCAGTT
Organism: Pseudophryne corroboree; assembly: GCF_028390025.1. NCBI lineage: Eukaryota > Metazoa > Chordata > Amphibia > Anura > Myobatrachidae > Pseudophryne > Pseudophryne corroboree. The sequence goes on from NC_086446.1 coordinate 788,351,051, forward strand.
TCAAAGACAAGCGGGGGGATGCGCAACACAGAGGTCAGGCCCTAACTCCCCCCCCCCCCCCCCACGCACAAGTACAAAAGCATTACGTGGCAGCGATGCTTTTGTACTTGATTAGTAGCTCCCTAAGGGGGTAATGCCGAGTTGATCGCTAGCTGCATTCGTTCGCTGTGCAGCACTGAGGCAAAAAAAGGCACTTCTGCGCATGCGTATGCAGCGCAATGCACACGCGCGATGTACCATTACAACGTACATTGTAGTTTCACACAAGGTCTAGCAACGCTTTTCAGTCGCACTGCTGGCCGCAGAGTGATTGACATGAAGTGGGCGTTTCTGGGTGTCAACTGACCGTTTTCAGGGAGTGTTCGGAAAAATGCAGACGTGACAGGAAAAACGCAGGCGTGGCTGGGCGAACGCAGAGCGTGTTTGTGACGTCAAAACAGGAACTGAATGGTCTAAAGTGATCGCAAGCGCTGAGTAGGTTTTGAGCTACTCTGAAACTGCTCAAAAAAACGTTGTAGCCGCTGTGCGATCCTTTCGTTCGCACTTCTGCTAAGCTAAAATACACTCCCAGTGGGAGGCGGCATAGCGTTTGCATGACTGCTAAAAACTGCTAGCGAGCGAACAACTCGGAATGACCCCCTATATGTGCAGCCCCTGCGTGCTGGCAGGGAGCTACCCGTCGCTCTTCGAGTTGCAGCGGATGCATGTGACGTCATGCAGCCACTGCGGCCCGCCCCCTGCATGGTCTGGACACGCCTCTGTTGCCTGGACCGTGCCCCCAAAACAGCAGCCAAACGCCGCCGGCCCGCCCCCTCCCGTCTCTGCCTGTCAATCAGGCAGTGGTGATCGCAGGGCTGAGATGGCCATTAACTGTCTGGCATGCGCTGGTGCACTGCGGCTTCAGCGCATGCGCAGTTCAGACCTGATCGGCTGCTGTGCGAAAACGCACAGCAGTGATCACAGTCTGAATTAGGACCAATATTGTGGGCTGTGAGGAGGTCAAAATTGACTGGAAATGACTGAAAATGAATGTTATTGAGGTTAATAATACTGTAGGAACAAGAAAAAAATAGGCCCAATATCTGTGATTTTAACTGTTTTTACCAATTTTTGAATTTTTTTTTTTTTTTTTAAATACAGATCCAAAAAGAGAGCTAGTGAGGGAGGTTTTGGCAAAAACAAAACCCGACGATGAATTAGAAGAACCAAAAGCAAAACCGTCCAAAACACGGGGGTCGTCAACCATCACTTTTAGTTATATATTATATAGCGCTGACATTTAATGCTGCGCTCTATAACCAGTGAATCTTTCATCATGCACACCATTCCATGCCCCAGTGAAGACTGTCACAGGCACAACGATCTGAGAAATCCACGCAAATGGCAGCCTTTTTGGATTTGAACGCAGGGTCGCAGTGCAGTGGGGCAGCAATACTAACCACCGTGCCACTCATTATTTATACTCAATTAAAGTCTGACATAATAATACAGGGAAATCAAGCGTTACCGGTAAGTATACGTCTGTAAAGTATCGCTTGTGCAATGTGTGAATGAATGCAAATAAAGCCAGTCGTGCGTTGACGTGTGTGGGAGGATAAAATGGATGTTGTTTAGCAAAACTGCGCAACATCCAGAGTACAGAAAAGACCACATAATGTCGCTTTTCGGATCTGCAATCCCAAAAGAAAAGAGACATTTGGTAATTGGGTCCCATGCTGCCTTCCGCGCCTGGCCACACGGGGGGATAATGTGCGCAGTGATTGTGCAGAATAGTGGGAGTGATTATCCACGGTACAGAATGTTTATCTGAGTCACCGCAATGCATACAGGATACAGTCCCTGCTGCACATTCAATATTTTAATATTTTCTATAAACACCAATTTATCCTCATTATGTTGGAAGGTAAAGTGGAATTATGATATCACAGGCCCAGAAACTGAGCTAAACAGTAAAAGTTTCTGAGGGGCTCACGTGGATTCAGAAGTCAATGTATTGAATCAGATGCAACTGAACAGGTTGAGCCTGGGATGCAATAAAGTTTGGTGCCCAATGCCAGGAACTTTTGCAGACTATTACCGAGCTAAGCAACTTGCTCCTCTCTGGCAGTTGAAGAGCTACAACAAGTTCCAGCAGGTACTGGCAGACGTAAGAGGCACAAGAGAGTTTGTACTTATCTGCTACGTGTCCCAGGTTTCAGCCTTCACAGTGGATGAATGAATGGGTGGAAAAGTGTTGCTGTTCCACACAGGAAACTTTAGGGGGCGCCATCCAGTCACCACAGTAGGTCTACTCTCCTGTGCATGTGCAGGGTCCTGCTCTTGTGTGAGGAAGCTCTGATTGGACAAGCTCTTCCAACATCCATGAAGAGGTAGCAAAACTCCCGACTGCCGGTGACAAAACTCCCGACTGCCTACTCCTCTAGGGTGGTAGCTGGATAACTGAGGTTGACCTTGGGCCATAACTACAGTATATCAGGGCCGTACCTGGGTGTGTGCAAGAGGGGGAACTGCAGCGCGGAAGGGGGGTGCAGGGAATTCATATTATAGGTTAATTTCATTACAGCTGGGGCCTTGGGGGGCATCAATTTATTTCTTGCCCCAGGCTACATAATTTCAAGTTACAACTCTGGGCTGACCTACTCACATTAAAGTTTGGGAGAGGTCCCTGAAAGTTGGGATTGTCCTGGACACTCTGGGAGAAGTAGGTAAATCTTTATGTGGATGCAAGAAATGTCAGAACTATGGCTGTTCCTCCGGGATGGGTCGAGAATGCCAGCGGTAGGGGATGCCGGTGGGCAGATAACCGACCACGGCATCCCAATGATCAAAATCCCAACAGGGATCTAATTGACCTACTAGTATGTTTTGGAGCATGTGAGGAAACTGGAGCACCTGGAGGGAACCCACAGATATGTGGAGAGACTATACAAACTCCACACAGATCGGTCCCTGCTGTGATATCTCTTGCTTTAATACATTGATGCATTGATTTGATCCATGAAAATTAGTGAGACATGCAGTCTCTGTATGTACAACTGCCCTGGACATAAATAGATGTAAATAGACCCATAATAGTGTTCATCCTCCTACACCATGGCAGGTCAGGAGATGTCTGTAGGGCCATCTTAACGTATAGGCACACTGGGCAGTTGCTCAGGGCCCTACAATTCTAAGTGCGTTTGAGCAGGGGCGGGTGGTAGCATAGGCAGACGCAGGGGGGATTTCTGGTTGCCTGGAATTTTTTCTCCTCTTGACAAGTGACTCAAATTATGACAACAATAGCAATGGTACGATTACTAGATTACTATTACGATTACTAGAGCTGCCGCCACATCATGCAGTGTATGGGACAGAGCGGAGCTGCTACACATGCCCAGTGGTAGCAGCTTCCTCTACCGAGTTTGCTGAGTGTGTCGATCTGAGTCCTCAATCAGTGCACTGGACCAGAGAGTAGCTGCCAGGAAGAAGAGACAGGAGCCTTACCATGAGGTGGGAGAATGTGTGCTGAGAAAGTGCAGTACTGGTTCTATTATGTTTGTGTATTTATTTATTATGGTATGTTTAACCTTTTCCTGACCACTTATTTATATTATTTAAATGTTTGATACATCCTATAATATAGACCATCTATGGTGTTAAATATTAATATATTCCATACAGTATCCAGTATATAAAAAGCCCAATATTTACATTTAATGTCCAGGGTTGTTACTAGGTTCTTCTACCGCTACCCCAGACTCCCGCACTTGCTCCAATGTTCCGCAGAGTGAGAGATTGTGGACCAATGTTCCGCAGAGTGAGTGATTGGTGTGGTGGCTGGAGCTATACACCAATCAGAGTGCAGTATTCTCTACCTGCCTACCAGCCTGCAGCCAGACAGTGAATGGCTGTCAGCATGTTGATTGGTGTGGTGGCTGGAGCTATACACCAATCAGAGTGCAGTATTCTCTACCTGCCTACCAGTCTGCAGCCAGACAGTGAATGGCTGTCAGCATGTTGATTGGTGTGGTGGCTGGGGCTATACACCAGAGTGCAGTATTCTCTACCTGCCTACCAGCCTGCAGCCAGACAGTGAATGGCTGTCAGCATGTTGATTGGTGTGGTGGCTGGAGCATACTTACCTACATTTGATTTCTCCTCTCCGGGAGAAGCCCGGAGAGGAGACGCTGCAAGTGTCTTCGGGGGGCGGGGCCGGATTGTGACATCACTAAGCCCCACCCCCAGCATCGGGAAATGCTGCGGTTCGCGGTCCGCGGGAAGGGGGCGGGGCTAAAATGACGCAATTTGCATCATTTTAACCCCTTCTCCACCCGACGGACCCGCGAATGCGGGAGGTAATCTCTCCATCCTGCTCGCATCACTAGGGTGCGAGCAGGATGCGGGAGACCTGCCCACTCTTCCGGGGGTGCGGGGGGCTACCCCAAAAAATGGGAGCCTCCCGCAGCTTCCGGGAGAGTAGGTAACTCTGGGCTGGAGCTATCGACCAATCAGACTGCTGGCTGCCATTCACTGTATGGAAGCATGTGGAAGATGTTGCAGAACTGCAGGAGGGGCATGTTATGATTTTTTTAATTGGTTCCAGTGAATGGGAGGGCAGGGGCCACACTGCATTGCTTTGCCCAGGGCCTACAATGCTGGTAAGGCGACCCTGGGTGTCTGTGACAATTCTTACATTTGCTCTGCAGCTGATAGCACAGCAAATGTTTCCAGAAGTTTCAGTATCTCTCCATTTCTCTCTGTCTTTTGTATAAATGGGTCATTCCCGACGTATACTAATCTCCCAGTCTGCTCTGGTGACACCAGTCCAAGAGCATTTTCTAAAGATAAATCAGGCAGACAGGTCACATCCGTGCTGCTCTGTGTCCATTGCCTCTGGCCGGTTCTAAACAGCAGCTGACCCTCTGCAAACCGCTAGGACACGATAATATATATATAAATGTCCTGTGCGCGGAGCGGGGGCTTCATAGATGAGACATCTGGCTGAATATTAAACACATTTATGCTGACAAATATCCTCAAGTAACTTGATGCATTAACAGCATACTAACTTCAGCTGCCCATACGTAATGCAGATATAAAGAAATACAGTGCATCTATATGAAACATGCATAAAGGGTGATCGCACAGCGGGTGAGCAGATCTGAACTGCGCATGAATATGCACCACAATACACAACAGCACAGGGCATCGGTGCCTAGCGATGAGATGGTACGAAAAAAACGATCGCCCGGGCGTTCGCAAGGTGATTGACAGGAAGTGGCAGTTTATGGGTGGCAACTGACAGTTTTACAGGAGTGTCCGGAAAAAAGCAGGCGGGTTTTCAGGGAGGGTGTCTGACGTCAGCTCCAGCCCAGATCAGCAGCAAATAATCGCAGTGGCTGAGTAAGTCCTGGGCTGCGCAGAGACTGCACAAACTGATGTTTTGTAGAGATGAGCGGGTTCGGTTTCTCTGAATCCGAACCCGCACGAACTTCATGTTTTTTTCACGGGTCCGAGCAGACTCGGATCCTCCCGCCTTGCTCGGTTAACCCGAGCGCGCCCGAACGTCATCATGACGCTGTCGGATTCTCGCGAGACTCGGATTCTATATAAGGAGCCGCGCGTCGCCGCCATTTTCACACGTGCATTGAGATTGATAGGGAGAGGACGTGGCTGGCGTCCTCTCCATTTAGATTAGGGTTGAGAGAGAGAGAGAGAGATTGACCTGAGGCTGTGATACTGTAGAAGAGAGTGCAGAGTTTAGTGACTGACGACCACAGTGACCACCAGACAGTGCAGTTGTTTGTTTTATTTAATATATCCGTTCTCTGCCTGAAAAAAACGATACACACAGTGACTCAGTCACATACCATATCTGTGTGCACTGCTCAGCCCAGTGTGCTGCATCAATGTATATATATATCTGACTGTGCTCAGCTCACACAGCTTATAATTGTGGGGGAGACTGGGGAGCACTGCAGTGCCAGTTATAGGTTATAGCAGGAGCCAGGAGTACATAATATTATATTAAAATTAAACAGTGCACACTTTTGCTGCAGGAGTGCCACTGCCAGTGTGACTAGTGACCAGTGACCTGACCACCAGTATATATAATATTAGTAGTATACTATCTCTTTATCAACCAGTCTATATTAGCAGCAGACACAGTACAGTGCGGTAGTTCACGGCTGTGGCTACCTCTGTGTCGGCACTCGGCAGCCCGTCCATAATTGTATATACCACCTAACCGTGGTTTTTTTTTCTTTCTTTATACATACATACTAGTTACGAGTATACTATCTCTTTATCAACCAGTCTATATATTAGCAGCAGACACAGTACAGTGCGGTAGTTCACGGCTGTGGCTACCTCTGTGTCGGCACTCGGCAGCCCGTCCATAATTGTATATACCACCTAACCGTGGTTTTTTTTTCTTTCTTTATACATACATACTAGTTACGAGTATACTATCTCTTTATCAACCAGTCTATATTAGCAGCAGACACAGTACAGTGCGGTAGTTCACGGCTGTGGCTACCTCTGTGTCGGCACTCGGCAGCCCGTCCATAATTGTATATACCACCTAACCGTGGTTTTTTTTTCTTTCTTTATACATACATACTAGTTACGAGTATACTATCTCTTTATCAACCAGTCTATATATTAGCAGCAGACACAGTACAGTGCGGTAGTTCACGGCTGTGGCTACCTCTGTGTCGGCACTCGGCAGCCCGTCCATAATTGTATATACCACCTAACCGTGGTTTTTTTTTCTTTCTTTATAGTCATACTAGTTACGAGTATACTATCTCTTTATCAACCAGTCTATATTAGCAGCAGACACAGTACAGTGCGGTAGTTCACGGCTGTGGCTACCTCTGTCCCGGCACTCGGCAGCCCGTCCATAATTGTATATACCACCTAACCGTGGTTTTTTTTTCTTTCTTTATACATACATACTAGTTACGAGTATACTATCTCTTTATCAACCAGTCTATATATTAGCAGCAGACACAGTACAGTGCGGTAGTTCACGGCTGTGGCTACCTCTGTGTCGGCACTCGGCAGCCCGTCCATAATTGTATATACCACCTAACCGTGGTTTTTTTTTCTTTCTTTATACATACATACTAGTTACGAGTATACTATCTCTTTATCAACCAGTCTATATTAGCAGCAGACACAGTACAGTGCGGTAGTTCACGGCTGTGGCTACCTCTGTGTCGGCACTCGGCAGCCCGTCCATAATTGTATATACCACCTAACCGTGGTTTTTTTTTCTTTCTTTATACATACATACTAGTTACGAGTATACTATCTCTTTATCAACCAGTCTATATATTAGCAGCAGACACAGTACAGTGCGGTAGTTCACGGCTGTGGCTACCTCTGTGTCGGCACTCGGCAGCCCGTCCATAATTGTATATACCACCTAACCGTGTTTTTTTTTTCTTTCTTTATAGTCATACTAGTTACGAGTATACTATCTCTTTATCAACCAGTCTATATTAGCAGCAGACACAGTACAGTGCGGTAGTTCACGGCTGTGGCTACCTCTGTGTCGGCACTCGGCAGCCCGTCCATAATTGTATATACCACCTAACCGTGGTTTTTTTTTCTTTCTTTATACATACATACTAGTTACGAGTATACTATCTCTTTATCAACCAGTCTATATATTAGCAGCAGACACAGTACAGTGCGGTAGTTCACGGCTGTGGCTACCTCTGTGTCGGCACTCGGCAGCCCGTCCATAATTGTATATACCACCTAACCGTGGTTTTTTTTTCTTTCTTTATAGTCATACTAGTTACGAGTATACTATTGTTAGGGTCTCCTGCCCTGTGCTGCCACGTCGTCATGGCAACCGGGAGACAAGTGCTAGTGGAGTAACCTGAGCGCAGCTGATACTCCGGTTCGGGTCTTTTGCTGTGCAGTGGTTATAGGCTCTGTGCACGGCAGGGGATCCGGTGCTGGTTTTTGTGCTCACAGTCTGTGAGGTCTGAGTGGGGCTTGGACAGCACCTGCTTTATAAGGCCTCTTTTCAGGGTAAGCAGATGCTGCTGAATCTTTGTTGGTTAGTCAGTTCATGAAAGTTAGCCAGTACTGTGTAGCTTTGTATTTGTTTGTTGCTTACTGCAAATAGGCCTGGGGATTTGGTATTACACTCTGCCAATCCAGACCTAGCAGTAAGACTGGAGTCAGTCGTTTAGCTTGCTGGGGTTCTGTTACCACTCTGTGAACTTAGCAAGTTTGCGGCTGTATTCTAAGACTTGCCTGTCTAATCCTGTCTCACTGTGCTAGGTGTCAGGGGTCAGTTTAGTGGCAGTAAGCTAAAACCTGTGCACTGCAAGTGAGAAATAGGATTGTGGAGACTCTCCTTGTGTCTATCATTCCATCTCTGACCAAGGAGTTTACTGCCACACCCGTTGGTAACCCTTTAGGGTTTTGCTGTTGCCCTTAGCAACAGCATTTCGGGTTCTCTATGTATTAAAACACAACATCTTGCTTTTTCCATCTGTGCAGTTCTAATACAAAGGAGATACCCAGTTCCTTAGCCTCTGGGCTTCTCTGTTCACTTTGTGTGTATTTTGTTACCCTATTACCTTCTGTGTACGTTATGTCATATTCCCCAGTTTGTCTGTGAGTCCATTTGTTTTGCATAACAGTTCAAACACCAGTACATTCCTGCAGACACTGGAGTGCATAACAGTTCTGACACCAGTACTTTCCTGCAGGCACTGGTGTGCATAACAACTATCTCTTTATCAACCAGTCTATATTAGCAGCAGACACAGTACAGTGCGGTAGTTCACGGCTGTGGCAACCTCTGTGTCGGCACTCGGCAGCCCGTCCATAATTGTATATACCACCTAACTGTGGTTTTTTTTTCTTTCTTTATACATACATACTAGTTACGAGTATACTATCTCTTTATCAACCAGTCTATATTAGCAGCAGACACAGTACAGTGCGGTAGTTCACGGCTGTGGCTACCTCTGTGTCGGCACTCGGCAGCCCGTCCATAATTGTATATACCACCTAACCGTGTTTTTTTTTTCTTTCTTTATACATACATACTAGTTACGAGTATACTATCTCTTTATCAACCAGTCTATATATTAGCAGCAGACACAGTACAGTGCGGTAGTTCACGGCTGTGGCTACCTCTGTGTCGGCACTCGGCAGCCCGTCCATAATTGTATACTAGTATCCAATCCATCCATCTCCATTGTTTACCTGAGGTGCCTTTTAGTTGTGCCTATTAAAATATGGAGAACAAAAATGTTGAGGTTCCAAAATTAGGGAAAGATCAAGATCCACTTCCACCTCGTGCTGAAGCTGCTGCCACTAGTCATGGCCGAGACGATGAAATGCCAGCAACGTCGTCTGCCAAGGCCGATGCCCAATGTCATAGTACAGAGCATGTCAAATCCAAAACACCAAATATCAGTAAAAAAAGGACTCCAAAACCTAAAATAAAATTGTCGGAGGAGAAGCGTAAACTTGCCAATATGCCATTTACCACACGGAGTGGCAAGGAACGGCTGAGGCCCTGGCCTATGTTCATGGCTAGTGGTTCAGCTTCACATGAGGATGGAAGCACTCAGCCTCTCGCTAGAAAAATGAAAAGACTAAAGCTGGCAAAAGCAGTAGCACCGCAAAGAACTGTGCGTTCTTCGAAATCTCTAATCCACAAGGAGAGTCCGACTCCAATTGTGTCGGTTGCGATGCCTGACCTTCCCAACACTGGACGTGAAGAGCATGCGCCTTCCACCATTTGCACGCCCCCTGCAAGTGATGGAAGGAGCACCCGCAGTCCAGTTCCTGATAGTCAGATTGAAGATGTCAGTGTTGAAGTACACCAGGATGAGGAGGATATGGGTGTTGCTGGCGCTGGGGAGGAAATTGACCAGGAGGATTCTGATGGTGAGGTGGTTTGTTTAAGTCAGGCACCCGGGGAGACACCTGTTGTCCGTGGTAGGAATATGGCCGTTGACATGCCTGGTGAAAATACCAAAAAAATCAGCTCTTCGGTGTGGAAGTATTTCACCAGAAATGCGGACAACAGGTGTCAAGCCTTGTGTTCCCTTTGTCAAGCTGTAATAAGTAGGGGTAAGGACGTTAACCACCTCGGAACATCCTCCCTTATACGTCACCTGCAGCGCATTCATAATAAGTCAGTGACAAGTTCAAAAACTTTGGGTGACAGCGGAAGCAGTCCACTGACCAGTAAATCCCTTCCTCTTGTAACCAAGCTCACGCAAACCACCCCACCAACTCCCTCAGTGTCAATTTCCTCCTTCCCCAGGAATGCCAATAGTCCTGCAGGCAATGTCACTGGCAATTCTGACGAGTTCTCTCCTGCCTGGGATTCCTCCGATGCATCCTTGCGTGTAACGCCTACTGCTGCTGGCGCTGCTGTTGTTGCTGCTGGGAGTCGATGGTCATCCCAGAGGGGAAGTCGTAAGCCCACTTGTACTACTTCCAGTAAGCAATTGACTGTTCAACAGTCCTTTGCGAGGAAGATGAAATATCACAGCAGTCATCCTGCTGCAAAGCGGATAACTGAGGCCTTGACAACTATGTTGGTGTTAGACGTGCGTCCGGTATCCGCCGTTAGTTCACAGGGAACTAGACAATTTATTGAGGCAGTGTGCCCCCGTTACCAAATACCATCTAGGTTCCACTTCTCTAGGCAGGCGATACCGAGAATGTACACGGACGTCAGAAAAAGACTCACCAGTGTCCTAAAAAATGCAGTTGTACCCAATGTCCACTTAACCACGGACATGTGGACAAGTGGAGCAGGGCAGGGTCAGGACTATATGACTGTGACAGCCCACTGGGTAGATGTATGGACTCCCGCCGCAAGAACAGCAGCGGCGGCACCAGTAGCAGCATCTCGCAAACGCCAACTCTTTCCTAGGCAGGCTACGCTTTGTATCACCGCTTTCCAGAATACGCACACAGCTGAAAACCTCTTACGGCAACTGAGGAAGATCATCGCGGAATGGCTTACCCCAATTGGACTCTCCTGTGGATTTGTGGCATCGGACAACGCCAGCAATATTGTGTGTGCATTAAATATGGGCAAATTCCAGCACGTCCCATGTTTTGCACATACCTTGAATTTGGTGGTGCAGAATTTTTTTAAAAACGACAGGGGCGTGCAAGAGATGCTGTCGGTGGCCAGAAGAATTGCGGGACACTTTCGGCGTACAGGCACCACGTACAGAAGACTGGAGCACCACCAAAAACTACTGAACCTGCCCTGCCATCATCTGAAGCAAGAAGTGGTAACGAGGTGGAATTCAACCCTCTATATGCTTCAGAGGTTGGAGGAGCAGCAAAAGGCCATTCAAGCCTATACAATTGAGCACGATATAGTAGGTGGAATGCACCTGTCTCAAGCGCAGTGGAGAATGATTTCAACGTTGTGCAAGGTTCTGATGCCCTTTGAACTTGCCACACGTGAAGTCAGTTCAGACACTGCCAGCCTGAGTCAGGTCATTCCCCTCATCAGGCTTTTGCAGAAGAAGCTGGAGACATTGAAGGAGGAGCTAACACGGAGCGATTCCGCTAGGCATGTGGGACTTGTGGATGGAGCCCTTAATTCGCTTAACAAGGATTCACGGGTGGTCAATCTGTTGAAATCAGAGCACTACATTTTGGCCACCGTGCTCGATCCTAGATTTAAAGCCTACCTTGGATCTCTCTTTCCGGCAGACACAAGTCTGGTGGGGTTGAAAGACCTGCTGGTGACAAAATTGTCAAGTCAAGCGGAACGCGACCTGTCAACATCTCCTCCTTCACATTCTCCCGCAACTGGGGGTGCGAGGAAAAGGCTCGTACGTATACTGGCAGGAAAAAGAGGCAATTTGGAGGCCCTTGCACAAACTGGCTTTATTCTACCTAAGTTGCCCTCCCACAAGTGTGTACTCCGAAAGAGTGTTTAGTGCCACCGCTCACCTTGTCAGCAATCGGCGTACGAGGTTACTTCCAGAAAATGTGGAGAAGATGATGTTCATTAAAATGAATTATAATCAATTCCTCCATGGAAACATTCACCAGCAGCAATTGCCTCCACAAAGTACACAGGGAGCTGAGATGGTGGATTCCAGTGGGGACGAATTGATAATCTGTGAGGAGGGGGATGTACACGGTGATATATCGGAGGGTGATGATGAGGTGGACATCTTGCCTCTGTAGAGCCAGTTTGTGCAAGGAGAGATTAATTGCTTCTTTTTTGGGGGGGGTCCAAACCAACCCGTCATATCAGTCACAGTCGTGTGGCAGACCCTGTCACTGAAATGATGGGTTGGTTAAAGTGTGCATGTCCTGTTTTGTTTATACAACATAAGGGTGGGTGGGAGGGCCCAAGGACAATTCCATCTTGCACCTCTTTTTTCTTTTCTTTTTCTTTGCGTCATGTGCTGTTTGGGGAGGGTTTTTTGGAAGGGACATCCTGCGTGACACTGCAGTGCCACTCCTAGATGGGCCCGGTGTTTGTGTCGGCCACTAGGGTCGCTTATCTTACTCACACAGCTACCTCATTGCGCCTCTTTTTTTCTTTGCGTCATGTGCTGTTTGGGGAGGGTTTTTTGGAAGGGACATCCTGCGTGACACTGCAGTGACACTCCTAGATGGGCCCGGTGTTTCTGTCGGCCACTAGGGTCGCTTATCTTACTCACACAGCTACCTCATTGCGCCTCTTTTTTTCTTTGCGTCATGTGCTGTTTGGGGAGGGTTTTTTGGAAGGGACATCCTGCGTGACACTGCAGTGCCACTCCTAGATGGGCCCGGTGTTTGTGTCGGCCACTAGGGTCGCTAATCTTACTCACACAGCTACCTCATTGCGCCTCTTTTTTTCTTTGCGTCATGTGCTGTTTGGGGAGGGTTTTTTGGAAGGGCCATCCTGCGTGACACTGCAGTGCCACTCCTAGATGGGCCCGGTGTTTGTGTCGGCCACTAGGGTCGCTTATCTTACTCACACAGCGACCTCGGTGCAAATTTTAGGACTAAAAATAATATTGTGAGGTGTGAGGTATTCAGAATAGACTGAAAATGAGTGGAAATTATGGTTTTTGAGGTTAATAATACTTTGGGATCAAAATGACCGCCAAATTCTATGATTTAAGCTGTTTTTTAGGTTTTTTGGAAAAAAACACCCGAATCCAAAACACACCCGAATCCGACAAAAAAAATTCGGTGAGGTTTTGCCAAAACGCGGTCGAACCCAAAACACGGCCGCGGAACCGAACCCAAAACCAAAACACAAAACCCGAAAAATTTCCGGCGCTCATCTCTAATGTTTTGGACAGCTCTGCTACACAAGCGATCACACACCTGCGCAGCACTTTAACCCTCCCTCTGTAGGCGGTGACTACCTGATCGCAGGAATGCAAAAAACGCACCCTAGCGATCAGGTCTGAATTACTGTTAAAGATGGCTGCCGTAGAAGCTGTGACAATGACTACAGCAAGTGCGGTTTCTGAATGACCACTCTTGTTCTCATGGCTGTAACTGTAACTATGGCGGGTCATGTGACTGCATCGGGTCCCACTGGCAACGCGGGCCCTGGCCCAGACACACACACACACACACCTGTACCCTTCCCTGCTGCAGACGGTAGTACTTTACTTTCTTATCAGACATACAGTATGTTGATGGGAGGGGGTCGGAGGAAAAAGAGAAAGGAGGTGAGGAGATAACGGGGGACCCGTCTGCTGTGTATAACTCCTGCATCCAACAAAAACGTATTTTCCCAAAGATACTGTAGGCCATAGACATTATTTTCATATTTACCTGCGCACAACTGTATGAGGAGAAAAAACGCTTTTGTCATCCTTTTGAGTCTTCTCTCATTGACGTTTATATACTGGGGTTTTTTTAATACATGATTTATGTGGTAAAAAAAAAGGTGAAAAGTTGCTTGCAGAGATATTCTATAACTGTAAAGCATACCTCCCAACATATGGGGAATTAAATTTGGGACCCCTTCAGTGTGCATGCCTGAAAGGGGGTGTGGCTTCACAAGAAAGGGCATAGCCTTGTGGCACACCCCCATTACTCAGGGGGCGTGTCCAGCTCTACCGGGTATGTTGGGCTACCCCTAAGCTCTCCCCCACACTGTATGCATGTATACTACGTATGCAGAGCAGCGGCGTAAGTGCTGCACCCAAATATTTCCCCCGAGGGACTCTGTGGCCTGCAGATGGATTGTCGGCACAGTCCCCAAAAAGTGGGACTGTCCTGGCCTAAAGTTGGTATAGGAAACAACTATGGCCCTCATTCCGAGTTGATCACTCGCTAGCTGTTTTTAGCAGCATTGCAAACGCCAAGCCGCCGCCCTCTGGGAGTGTATCTTAGCTTAGCAGAAGTGCAACCGAAAGGTCAGCAGAACAGTGCTTAAATTTTTTCAAGCAGTTTCAGAGTAGCTGCAGACCTACTCCTTCCTTGCGATCACTTCAGTCCGTTTAGTTCCTGCTTGACGTCACAAACACGCCCTGCGTTCAGCCAGCCACTCCCCCGTTTCCCCAGGCACGCCTGCGCTTTTACCTGACATGCCTGCGTTTTTTAGCACACTCCCTGAAAACGGTCAGTTTCCGCCCAGAAACACCCACTTCCTGTCAATCAATCACCGAAAAATCCTACAGTAATGAATAAAAATGATTTCTTTCAAGTAATAAAGAAAAGTAGTAAGAAAAAGAGAAAGGGGGAGGAAGCACAAGTGAGTTTAAGTAACCGGTTTGAAGCTTTTACTTCAGATGAGGAAAATGAAGGGGAAATTGTTAGAAATGGGGGAGAGCCCATTTCAAGCTCTCATTCCGAGTTGATCGCATGTAGCAACTTTTTGCTGCTGGTGCGATCAACTAATCTCCACCTATGGGGGAGTGCATTTTAGCATAGCAGGGCTGCGTTCGCTTGTGCAGCCCTGCTATGCTAAAAAAGTTTCACTCAAAACTAGACTAGCCCTGGACATACTTACCCTGTGCGACGCATCCAGCGATGATGGCTTTGACATCACAACTCCGCACTCCGTTCGCCTGGACACGCCTGCGTTTTACTTACCACTCCCCAAAAACACCAGCAAACGGTAATTTGACGCCCTGGAACACCCTCTTGCTGTCCATCTTCTTGCTGTTGCCGCTGTGACCGCTTTCTTTTCTGTCAGCGTCGTTAAAGGTTGCCAGGCAACAAAGCACGTGCGCAGTGCACATGCCGCGCGCACGCATTCCAGACCCATTCGCACCACAGTGAAGAACCGCTGTGTACGAACGGGTCGGAATGACCCCCATAGTCCCCAAGGTGAACAGACACAAAGCAAGGAAAGTGGTAGTAAGCCTTAAGGTAGGGGAGGTGCAAGGGAAAAAGAGTAAGGAAAAGAAAAAGAATATTGGAAAGATACAGGCAACGGAAACAGAATCTGATGTGGAAATCCAGGACAGTCTGGAATGGGACCCAGTTGGCACAGAGCTGGTTAAAAAAAGCATGGAAAGTATGGGGGAAGTAAGTGACTTAAGTGATGTGGAATTAAGTGCTGGTGGGAAAAATTTAGAATCATCTGGTTCAGTAATAGGCCCAAGTATTCCACTGAAAGATAAGGTACTGGTTGATCAGTGCCTGGAAATTAAATCTACTTGTGAACCACCAGACCCAGGACCCACTCTAGTGAGGACTCTTGGAAAATGGTGGTTAAGAAGGGTAAAGTCACTTCTAAGAAGGTGGCTAGTGAGAATGCTGGATCCTCTAGGAGGGTCTCAACGAGGTTTGTAAAGGAAAAGTGAGCAGGGTCCTGCTTCTATAACCCAAAGAAACATGGATCCCCAACCCATACGATGTGCCACCATTAATGTGGCTTCTGTAGTTTCTGAGCGAGCTAATTTTATGGCCTTTGATTTTTTCAATACAGTTGAGATTGAATTTTTGTTTTTGCAAGAGACCAGAATTAGTAGGTTGGACATACTCCACAAGGCAAAAAGGGAGTGGAGGTGTGGGCCTTCCTACTGGTCTCTTGTGGCCGAGCCGTACAGTGGGGTGGCAGTGCTTTTTACTGGCATGGTAACCATGCACAGGGTTATAGAACTACAGGCAGATAGATATATGATTTTAGATGTCAACCTGAGGGGACATGACCTGAGGCTCATTACTATCTATGGACCACAGTCAACGTGGGACAGGAAATGTCTCTTTAGGGTGATAAAACCGTTCCTTTTTATGGCTCAGCAGATTGTCTTTGGTGGTGATTTTAACACAGTTATTAGGCCAAAAGACAGGGGAGGTTCAAAGACAGCCCTGGGCTATGACTCTAATTTTTTAGTTAGTATGAGTAGACAGGCAGGTTTGGTGGATGTGCACGTTCGACATTCTCCAGACCTCACAGGTTACACTTTCTTTAGTGGTAGTGGTAGTCATAGTTCCAGGATAGATAGGTTTTTTTTGTTAAAGAGACCTCAAAAACTTTGCCTCCAGAGGTAAAGCCAGTAGAGTTCTCTGATCACGTTTTTCTCTCTGTCATTTTGAATGCTTCAGAAACTGCTCACAAGGTGCGGAGCCTATGGTGACTGAATTCTGAGCTCCTAAAGGAGGAAAAGATCAGACAATCCCTTAGAGACTTCTTTCAATCTCAGGAAACACTTTTGGAGGCTGGATGGAGTAGATCTGAGTGGTGGGAAGAAACTAAAAAGAGAATTCGGAGATTCTTCAAGAGGTTGGTAGCAAAAAAGAACTTGATAAAGCAAAATATCTACCAGAGTTTGAGAAGGAAATTAGATTTCTTGATTTCTGAGTGTGGAGATAGTGGGGAAATCTCCAGAG
This sequence comes from Pseudophryne corroboree, assembly GCF_028390025.1. Classification (NCBI taxonomy): domain Eukaryota; kingdom Metazoa; phylum Chordata; class Amphibia; order Anura; family Myobatrachidae; genus Pseudophryne; species Pseudophryne corroboree. Next base: position 788,367,851 of record NC_086446.1, read on the forward strand.
TGAAGGCTCAGATGAAGGAATATCAGTATAACCGGCTGGATTCTTTGATTTTTTAAAGGGATTTTGGCAAACACCACTTGCCTGATCCTTACCAAAATTGCGTAAGATCAGTTGAGATGAAGGAGGTTAGGGGTCTTTATGACAAACAGGGTGTTCTTCGTGAGGATAAGGAAGGTATCTTGGGAGTCATTAGATCCTATTACTCCGATCTTTTGTGTGAGCAGCCACTTATCAGAGAAAGGATGGAAACATTTCTGAGGGAGACGCCTGGATTTTCTAATCCAGATGCCTCGATTGAAACTTTGGGTAGGGATGTGATGGCAGAGGAAGTTAAAATGGCAATTGATATGTTAAATTGTAGGAAATCCCCAGGCCCAGATGGTTTAACATCTGAGTTATATAAAGTATTTGCAGACCTCTTGGCTCCTCTCAGCTCTGGGCCCATAGCAGCTGCACTCCCTGCACCTATGGTAGCTATACCCTGTATATAACACATGTAACTGTGACAGGGAAGGTGGCCCCTCTCAGCTCTGGGCCCCATAGCAGCTGCACTCTCTGCACCAATGGTAGCTACACCCTGTATATAACACACATAACTGTGACAGGGAAGGTGGCCCCTCTCAGCTCTGGGCCCCATAGCAGCTGCACTGCCTGCACCTATGGTAGCTATACCCTGTATATAACACATGTAACTGTGACAGGGAAGGTGGCCCCCTCAGCTCTGGGCGCCATAGCAGCTGCACTTCCTGCACCTATGGTAGCTATACCCTGTATATAACACATGTAACTGTGACAGGGAAGGTGGCCCCTCTCAGCTCTGGGCCCCATAGCAGCTGCACTGCCTGCACCTATGGTAGCTAAGCCCTGTATATAACACATGTAACTCTGACAGGGAAGGTGGCTCCTCTCAGATCTGGGCCCCATAGCGGATGCACTGCCTGCACCTATGGTAGCTACGCCCTGTATATAACACATGTAACTCTGACAGGGAAGGTGGACCCTCTCAGCTTTCAGTCCCATAGCAGCTGCACTCCCAGCACCTATGGTAGCTACACCGTGTATATAACACATGTAACTGTGACAGGGAAAGTGGACCCTCTCAGCTCTAGGCCCCATAGCAGCTGCACTGCCTGCACCTATGGTAGCTACACCCTGTATATAACACATGTAACTGTGACAGGGAAGGTGGCCCCTCTCAGCTCTGGGCCCCATAGCATCTGCACTGCCTGCACCTATGGTAGCTACGCCCTGTATATAACACATGTAACTCTGACAGGGAAGGTGGCTCCTCTCAGCTTTCGGTCCCATAGCAGCTGCACTCCCAGCACCTATGGTAGCTACACCCTGGTATATATACATGTAACTGTGACAGAGAAGGTGGCCCCTCTCAGCTCTGGGCCCCATAGCAGCTGCACTCCCTGCACCTATGGTAGCTACGCCCTGTATATAACACATGTAACTCTGACAGGGAAGGTGGCTCCTCTCAGCTTTCAGTCCCATAGCAGCTGCACTCCCAGCACCTATGGTAGCTACACCGTGTATATAACACATGTAACTGTGACAGGGAAGGTGGACTCTCTCAGCTCTAGGCCCCATAGCAGCTGCACTCCCTGCACCTATGGTAGCTATGCCCCTGTATATAACACATGTAACTGTGACAGGAGGGTGGCCCCTTTCAGCTCTGGGTCCCATAGCAGCTGCACTCCCTGCACCTATCGTAGCTACACCCTGGTATATAATACATGTAACTGTGACAGGGAAAGAGAACCCCTCTCAGCTCTGGGCCCCATAGCATCTACAATCCCTGCACCTATGGTAGCTTCGCCCTTTGCATATAACACATGTAACTGTGACAGGGAAGGTGACCCCTCTCAACTCTGGTCCCCATAGAAGCTGCACTCCCTGCACCTATGGTAGCTATACTCTGTATATAACACATGTAACTGACAGGGAAGGTGGCTCCTCTCAGCTCTAGGTCCCATAGCAGCTGCACTCCCTGCACCTATGGTAGCTGCATCCTGTATATAACACATGTAACTGTGACATGGAAGGTGGCCCCTCTCAGCTCTCGGCCCCATAGCATCTGCACTGCCAGCACCTATGGTAGCTACGCCCTGTATATAACACATGTAACTCTGACAGGGAAGGTGGCTCCTCTCAGCTTTCGGTCCCATAGCAGCTGCACTCCCAGCACCTATGGCAGCTACACCCTGGTATATAACACATGTAACTGTGACAGGGAAGGTGGCCCCTCTCAGCTCTGGGCCCCATAGCAGCTGCACTCCCTGCACCTATGGTAGCTATGCCCAGTGCCAGATTAAGGTCCTCATGGGCCTGGAGCTGTAATTTATAAAGGGCCTACTGGGTGCCGCTGCAGGGGGTAGGACCAGCATGGTGAGGGTGTGCAGAGCCTGCCCTAACCAATATGATGCCCTAGGCAAGATTTTGTCTGGTGCCCCCTAGCACCACCGCTGGTTCCGCCTCTGACCTTGCACCTCTTTCCCAGCACCATCACCCCTCACCCATAACAGTCCTTATTTTGGTGTTTGTACCCCCTATATTTTGTTTGGCGCACAGCCCAAAAAGGGGTGTGTTTTTGCTGGGAAGGGGCATGGCCACACAATAGTAACCCCAATTCAAATTACGCCACACAGTACTGCAACTTTATTCACATTTGATCATGCGATAGTACACACTACCCCTAACCCTGCACCTGCTCCCTGCACACACTACCCCTAACCCTACACCCGCTCCCTGCACACACTACCCCTAACCCTACACCCGCTCCCTGCACACACTACCCCTAACCCTGCACCCGCTCCCTGCACACACTACCCCTAACCCTGCACCCGCTCCCCGCACAAACTACACTACCGCTAATCATGCACCCGCTCCCTGCACACACTACACTACCGCTAACCCTACACCCGCTCCCAGCAAACACTATACTACCGCTAACCCTGCACCCGCTCCCTGCACACATTACACTACCGCTAACCCTACACACGCTCCCTGCACACACTACCGCTAACCCTACACCCGCTCCCTGCACACACTAGCCCTAACCCTACATCCGCCCCTTGCACACACTACCCCTAACCCTGAACCCGCTCCCTGCACACACTACCCCTTACCCTGCACCCGCTCCCTGCACACACTACCCCTAACCCTGCACCCGCTCCCTGCACACATTACCCCTAATCCTGCAACCTCTCCCTGCACACACTACCCCTAACCCTGCAACCTCTCCCTGCACACACTACCCCTAACCCTGCACCCGCTCCCTGCACACATTACCCCTAATCCTGCAACCTCTCCCTGCACACACTACCCCTAACCCTGCACCCGCTCCCTGCACACACTACCCCTAACCCTGCACCCTCTCTTTGCAAACACTACCCATGGGTTGACAGCAGGGACTTTTTGCTGTGAGAGGGAGCAACAACTCCCCCTCTTGTATATAAACAGGGGCTTCTTTGCAGTGTGATGCGGTGGGTGGGGGGAAACCCCTTTTGTATATACCATATATAGGGGCAATTTGTAGGGGAGCCCTGGACATACAGGGCTTTCCTCTTTTAATCACGCATCCCCCCTCCACACACACACCCCTACACACACACATTTCCAGATCCAGGGTACCTACTACCTACCTCCTCCCGTCCCGCGGTCCCAGCTACAGAAAATAGCCACCTCCTCAGCCTTGGACGCCGGGTACCTGAGTAGGTTTATCATGGGCTGCCGCTGGATATCACGTTCCGTTAGGCCACGCCCCCTTGTCATAGTTTGCTTCCCCTTGCCCTCCCGGTGACTGACAGATGACATCACCGGGAGGCGGAGCTTAAACGCTCATCACTGAGTGGCGTGGCTTGAGTACAGGGGGCGGGGCTACATCCCGGTACTTACAATGGTACACTATACGTGCCTTGTTGCCCCCCCCCCCCCCCCCCCGAATGTGCACAAGAAGGGTGTGATTCTGGAGGGGATGGATCTGGCGCTGTAGGCTGCAGTAGGAGGAAATTTGTTTTCCTGTCTACAGCAGCATGGACATCTATGGGCTGATACAGTGGGCCTATGTTGGAGAGTGGGCCTTGAGCTGCAGCTCCATCCGCCCCATTGTTAATCCGGCCCTGGCTATGCCCCTGTATATAACACATGTAACTGTGACAGGGAAGGTGGCCCCTCTGAGCTCTGGCCCCATAGCAGCTGCACTCCCTGCACCTATGGTAGCTACACCCTGGTATATAACACATGTAACTGTGACAGGGAAGGTGGCCCTCTCAGCTCTGGCCCCATAGCAGCTGCACTCCCCACACCTATGGTAGCTACACCCTGGTATATAACACATGTAACTGTGACAGGGAAGGTGGCCCTCTCAGCTCTGGGCCCATAGCAGCTACAATCCCTGCACCTATGGTAGCTACGTTATTTGCATATAACACATGTAACTGTGACAGGGAAAGAGAACCCCTCTCAGCTCTGGGCCCCATAGCAGCTGTACTCCCTGCACCTATGGTAGCTACACCCTGTATATAACACATGTAACTGTGACAGGGAAGGTGGCCCCTCTCAGCTCTGGTCCCATAGCAGCTGCACTCCCTGTACCTATTGTAGCTACACCCTGTGTATAACACATGTAACTGTGACAGGGAAGGTGCCCCCTTCCAGCTCTGAGCCCATAGCAGCTGCACTCCCTGCACCTATGGTAGCTATACCCTGTATATAACACATGTAACTGTGACAGGGAAGGTGGCCCCTCTCAGCTCTGGGCCCCATAGCAGCTGCACTCTCTGCACCAATGGTAGCTACACCCTGTATATAACACACATAACTGTGACAGGGAAGGTGGCCCCTCTCAGCTCTGGGCCCCATAGCAGCTGCACTGCCTGCACCTATGGTAGCTATACCCTGTATATAACACATGTAACTGTGACAGGGAAGGTGGCCCCTCTCAGCTCTGGGCGCCATAGCAGCTGCACTTCCTGCACCTATGGTAGCTATACCCTGTATATAACACATGTAACTGTGACAGGGAAGGTGGCCCCTCTCAGCTCTGGGCCCCATAGCAGCTGCACTGCCTGCACCTATGGTAGCTAAGCCCTGTATATAACACATGTAACTCTGACAGGGAAGGTGGCTCCTCTCAGATCTGGGCCCCATAGCGGATGCACTGCCTGCACCTATGGTAGCTACGCCCTGTATATAACACATGTAACTCTGACAGGGAAGGTGGACCCTCTCAGCTTTCAGTCCCATAGCAGCTGCACTCCCAGCACCTATGGTAGCTACACCGTGTATATAACACATGTAACTGTGACAGGGAAAGTGGACCCTCTCAGCTCTAGGCCCCATAGCAGCTGCACTGCCTGCACCTATGGTAGCTACACCCTGTATATAACACATGTAACTGTGACAGGGAAGGTGGCCCCTCTCAGCTCTGGGCCCCATAGCATCTGCACTGCCTGCACCTATGGTAGCTACGCCCTGTATATAACACATGTAACTCTGACAGGGAAGGTGGCTCCTCTCAGCTTTCGGTCCCATAGCAGCTGCACTCCCAGCACCTATGGTAGCTACACCCTGGTATATATACATGTAACTGTGACAGAGAAGGTGGCCCCTCTCAGCTCTGGGCCCCATAGCAGCTGCACTCCCTGCACCTATGGTAGCTACGCCCTGTATATAACACATGTAACTCTGACAGGGAAGGTGGCTCCTCTCAGCTTTCAGTCCCATAGCAGCTGCACTCCCAGCACCTATGGTAGCTACACCGTGTATATAACACATGTAACTGTGACAGGGAAGGTGGACTCTCTCAGCTCTAGGCCCCATAGCAGCTGCACTCCCTGCACCTATGGTAGCTATGCCCCTGTATATAACACATGTAACTGTGACAGGAGGGTGGCCCCTTTCAGCTCTGGGTCCCATAGCAGCTGCACTCCCTGCACCTATCGTAGCTACACCCTGGTATATAATACATGTAACTGTGACAGGGAAAGAGAACCCCTCTCAGCTCTGGGCCCCATAGCATCTACAATCCCTGCACCTATGGTAGCTTCGCCCTTTGCATATAACACATGTAACTGTGACAGGGAAGGTGACCCCTCTCAACTCTGGTCCCCATAGAAGCTGCACTCCCTGCACCTATGGTAGCTATACTCTGTATATAACACATGTAACTGTGACAGGGAAGGTGGCCCCTCTCAGCTCTGGGCCCCATAGCAGCTGCACTGCCTGCACCTATGGTAGCTACACCCTGTATATAACACATGTAACTGACAGGGAAGGTGGCTCCTCTCAGCTCTAGGTCCCATAGCAGCTGCACTCCCTGCACCTATGGTAGCTGCATCCTGTATATAACACATGTAACTGTGACATGGAAGGTGGCCCCTCTCAGCTCTCGGCCCCATAGCATCTGCACTGCCAGCACCTATGGTAGCTACGCCCTGTATATAACACATGTAACTCTGACAGGGAAGGTGGCTCCTCTCAGCTTTCGGTCCCATAGCAGCTGCACTCCCAGCACCTATGGCAGCTACACCCTGGTATATAACACATGTAACTGTGACAGGGAAGGTGGCCCCTCTCAGCTCTGGGCCCCATAGCAGCTGCACTCCCTGCACCTATGGTAGCTATGCCCAGTGCCAGATTAAGGTCCTCATGGGCCTGGAGCTGTAATTTATAAAGGGCCTACTGGGCGCCGCTGCAGGGGGTAGGACCAGCATGGTGAGGGTGTGCAGAGCCTGCCCTAACCAATATGATGCCCTAGGCAAGATTTTGTCTGGTGCCCCCTAGCACCACCGCTGGTTCCGCCTCTGACCTTGCACCTCTTTCCCAGCACCATCACCCCTCACCCATAACAGTCCTTATTTTGGTGTTTGTACCCCCTATATTTTGTTTGGCGCACAGCCCAAAAAGGGGTGTGTTTTTGCTGGGAAGGGGCATGGCCACACAATAGTAACCCCAATTCAAATTACGCCACACAGTACTGCAACTTTATTCACATTTGATCATGCGATAGTACACACTACCCCTAACCCTGCACCTGCTCCCTGCACACACTACCCCTAACCCTACACCCGCTCCCTGCACACACTACCCCTAACCCTACACCCGCTCCCTGCACACACTACCCCTAACCCTGCACCCGCTCCCTGCACACACTACCCCTAACCCTGCACCCGCTCCCCGCACAAACTACACTACCGCTAATCATGCACCCGCTCCCTGCACACACTACACTACCGCTAACCCTACACCCGCTCCCAGCAAACACTATACTACCGCTAACCCTGCACCCGCTCCCTGCACACACTACACTACCGCTAACCCTACACACGCTCCCTGCACACACTACCGCTAACCCTACACCCGCTCCCTGCACACACTAGCCCTAACCCTACATCCGCCCCTTGCACACACTACCCCTAACCCTGCACCCGCTCCCTGCACACACTACCCCTTACCCTGCACCCGCTCCCTGCACACACTACCCCTAACCCTGCACCCGCTCCCTGCACACATTACCCCTAATCCTGCAACCTCTCCCTGCACACACTACCCCTAACCCTGCAACCTCTCCCTGCACACACTACCCCTAACCCTGCACCCGCTCCCTGCACACATTACCCCTAATCCTGCAACCTCTCCCTGCACACACTACCCCTAACCCTGCACCCGCTCCCTGCACACACTACCCCTAACCCTGCACCCTCTCTTTGCAAACACTACCCATGGGTTGACAGCAGGGACTTTTTGCTGTGAGAGGGAGCAACAACTCCCCCTCTTGTATATAAACAGGGGCTTCTTTGCAGTGTGATGCGGTGGGTGGGGGGAAACCCCTTTTGTATATACCATATATAGGGGCAATTTGTAGGGGAGCCCTGGACATACAGGGCTTTCCTCTTTTAATCACGCATCCCCCCTCCACACACACACCCCTACACACACACATTTCCAGATCCAGGGTACCTACTACCTACCTCCTCCCGTCCCGCGGTCCCAGCTACAGAAAATAGCCACCTCCTCAGCCTTGGACGCCGGGTACCTGAGTAGGTTTATCATGGGCTGCCGCTGGATATCACGTTCCGTTAGGCCACGCCCCCTTGTCATAGTTTGCTTCCCCTTGCCCTCCCGGTGACTGACAGATGACATCACCGGGAGGCGGAGCTTAAACGCTCATCACTGAGCGGCGTGGCTTGAGTACAGGGGGCGGGGCTACATCCCGGTACTTACAATGGTACACTATACGTGCCTTGTTGCCCCCCCCCCCCCCCCCGAATGTGCACAAGAAGGGTGTGATTCTGGAGGGGATGGATCTGGCGCTGTAGGCTGCAGTAGGAGGAAATTTGTTTTCCTGTCTACAGCAGCATGGACATCTATGGGCGGATACAGTGGGCCTATGTTGGAGAGTTGGCCTTGAGCTGCAGCTCCATCCGCCCCATTGTTAATCCGGCCCTGGCTATGCCCCTGTATATAACACATGTAACTGTGACAGGGAAGGTGGCCCCTCTGAGCTCTGGCCCCATAGCAGCTGCACTCCCTGCACCTATGGTAGCTACACCCTGGTATATAACACATGTAACTGTGACAGGGAAGGTGGCCCTCTCAGCTCTGGCCCCATAGCAGCTGCACTCCCCACACCTATGGTAGCTACACCCTGGTATATAACACATGTAACTGTGACAGGGAAGGTGGCCCTCTCAGCTCTGGGCCCATAGCAGCTACAATCCCTGCACCTATGGTAGCTACGTTATTTGCATATAACACATGTAACTGTGACAGGGAAAGAGAACCCCTCTCAGCTCTGGGCCCCATAGCAGCTGTACTCCCTGCACCTATGGTAGCTACACCCTGTATATAACACATGTAACTGTGACAGGGAAGGTGGCCCCTCTCAGCTCTGGTCCCATAGCAGCTGCACTCCCTGTACCTATTGTAGCTACACCCTGTGTATAACACATGTAACTGTGACAGGGAAGGTGCCCCCTTCCAGCTCTGAGCCCATAGCAGCTGCACTCCCTGCACCTATGGTAGCTACACCCCTGAATATAACACATGTAACAGTGACAGGGAAGGTGGCTCCTCTCAGCTCTGGGCCCCATAGCAGCTGCACTCCCTACACCTATGGTAGCTACACCCCTGTATATAACACATGTAACAGTGACAGGGAAGGTGGCTCCTCTCAGCTCTGGGCCCCATAGCAGCTGCACTCCCTGCACCTATGGTAGCTACACCCTGGTATATAATACATGTAACTCTGACAGGGAAGGTGGCCCCTCTCAGCTCTGGCCCCATAGCAGCTGCACTCCCTGCACCTATGGTAGCTACACCCTGTATATAACACATGTAACTGTGACAGGAAAGGTGCCCCCTCTCAGCTCTGAGCCCATAGCAGCTGCTCTCCCTGCACCTATGGTAGCTACACCCTGTATATAACACATGTAACTGTGACAGGGAAGGTGGCCCCTCCCAGCTCTGGCCCCATAGCAGCTGCACTTCCTGCACCTATGGTAGCTATACCCTGTATATAACACATGTAACTGTGACAGGAAAGGTGGATCCTCTCAGCTCTCGGCCCCATAGCAGCTGCACTCCCAGCACCTATGGTAGCTACACCCTGTATATAACACATGTAACTGTGACAGGGAAGGTGGCTCCTCTCAGATCTGGCCCCATAGCAGCTGTGCTCCCTGCACCTATGGTAGCTACACCCTGTATATAACACATGCAACTGTGACAGGGAAGGTGGCCCCTCTCAGCTCTGGCCCCATAGCAGCTGCACTCCCTGCACCTATGGTAGCTACAACTTGCATATAACACATGTAACTGTGACAGGGAAGGTGGCCCCTCTCAGCTCTGGGCCCCATAGCAGCTGTACTCCCTGCACCTATGGTAGCTACACCCTGTATATAACACATGTAACTGTGACAGGGAAGGTGGCTCCTCTCAGATCTGGCCCCATAGCAGCTGTACTCCCTGCACCTATGGTAGCTACACCCTGTATATAACACATGCAACTGTGACAGGGAAGGTGGCTCCTCTCAGCTCTGGGCCCCATAGCAGCTGCGCTCCCTGCACCTATGGTAGCTACACCCTGTATATAACACATGTAACTGTGACAGGGAAGGTGGCCCCTCTCATCTCTGGGCCCCACAGCAGCTGCACTCCCTGTACCTATGGTAGCTACACCCTGTGTATAACACATGTAACTGTGACAGGGAAGGTGCCCCCTTCCAGCTCTGAGCCCATAGCAGCTGCACTCCCTGCACCTATGGTAGCTACTCCCCTGAATATAACACATGTAACAGTGACAGGGAAGGTGGCTCCTCTCAGCTCTGGGCCCCATAGCAGCTGCACTCCCTACACCTATGGTAGCTACACCCCTGTATATAACACATGTAACAGTGACAGGGAAGGTGGCTCCTCTCAGCTCTGGGCCCATAGCAGCTGCTCTCCCTGCACCTATGGTAGCTACACCCTGTATATAACACATGTAACTGTGACAGGGAAGGTGGCTCCTCTCAGATCTGGCCCCATAGCAGCTGTACTCCCTGCACCTATGGTAGCTACACCCTGTATATAACACATGCAACTGTGACAGGGAAGGTGGCTCCTCTCAGCTCTGGGCCCCATAGCAGCTGCGCTCCCTGCACCTATGGTAGCTACACCCTGTATATAACACATGTAACTGTGACAAGGAAGGTGGCCCCTCTCATCTCTGGGCCCCACAGCAGCTGCACTCCCTGCACCTATGGTAGCTACACCATGTATGTAGCCCAGATAAATAAAACAATATTAAAATATAGAGACAAGTGTGACTTCTATATACAAATATGTATATAACTTTAATGATAGTGTGCTATATGATATTGTTATAATGTACATGCATGCATATATATATTGAACAAGAAAGTATGGATATGCAACGCAGGGAACAGGAGAACTTTCTAGAGCGGGGGTGTCTCGAGAAATGGGACTTTTCCCTGCTGGGAAGGGAGCGTGAGCCAGCAGAAACGGACTACATACGGGACCCGAAGTAACGGCTGAAAAAGACAGTTGGTGCGAGCGGTAGTGCTGAGGGAGAGCACAGCAGCAGCAGCAGATCAGGCGGATAGAGAAAGAGGGATATGTGGAGACACCACCAGCGGTGGTGGTATTGAAGGAGAAGAGAACGGCAGCGGCAGCAGCGGTACAGTGAGGTCAGGTATCTGACAGGTACCCGTAGCAACGCACCTGCAGAGGAGGTCGGTGAGGTGATTGTGCTCAGTGCCCGTGTCCCTGAACTACACGTCAGATAAGTCAGGACTAGTGTGGAGGAAGAGATTCGGGGGAGTACTTACATATACACATTGACTGACACTAAAGAGAGAGGCGGAGAAGAGTGGAGGATCAAAGGATAAAGTACATCAATAGGGGACCAGATTATAGTTAATACCTGGTAGCCCAATTCATAGCCCTCTATGCACGGGGACAGGCTGCTAATGGTGATAGCAGTGGAGAAGTAGTTTTGCCTCGTATTTGGATATGGCACTCTGAACATTTACATATTGAATGTGATACCATTAATACAGGTAGACTGAGCGGTATACACACATGCATTACTGGAAGTCATATCAGGAGGAAGAGGACTAAGTCATTTATGAGCTGCAGCCTAAATATACAGATGTTAATAAGTTATTGACTACTCAGAGTAGAAAGAGAGCACTACTCCCTCTCGACTGTTCACAGGTCAATAGGAAAGGGAGTATGATGGACATTAATGCTCAGTGTCAGTGAAACCAACTCCTCAGGGTACAAGGATCTCCTCCCCCCCTGCCAGAAATTGTATGGATGGACGAGGGGTGTGCCACTTTAGCAAAACCACTCTCCGAGCCGCGTGAGGTGGAAACACAATGCACCTATATTGATACCCCCTTCTAGCGAATAGACACCACTATACCCCTGACCCACCAAGTAGTCATTTGACTAAGACAATTTGAACTATATGACCTTGGAAGCCCAGTGGTGAAGTACTCCCTGAAAGAGTGTCCTTAATTGGCCTTAGCTACAAAGTAATCACTTACATCATCAGTCTGCTGACTACAAGAGGTGATCGTTTTGCTTACTAGTGTACCGCAGAGGAAATATCACAGCTATACTACTGGAGATAGTTAAGTTGAGCAGAAGACTGATGGATAATACGAATAAACCAAGACTACCAGGTAAACCAGAACACTGTTAGAGTGTGAACTAATTTACCAGGGCCCCAACAGTGCACTAAATAACTCTGAGTACCCGGGTCACTCATATATATGGTATTATTATTATTTTGTTTTTTTGTATTGCATGCAAATCTGTTTGTATAGGCCCATAGAGAGGGATTAGCGGGGAAAACCCTACTGCATGTTATTGAGTGTTTCATAAGAGTTATTGGTCATATGCTATTCATTTGCAACATAATAAAACCTGTTATACTTACCATCACTGAGTCGAAGTGAAAGAAGGATCCAAAGAACCTAGAGGGAAAAGGAGAGAAAGGTATAAGGTATGCTAGTGTATATAAATAGCACACCATACTGATCATACATACATACACTAGCTAACGGCAGGGCTTACCCAAACAAGCCCGGGTTTACAAATTGGTTTGGGTGGAGGCACAAGATATTCATAGTTATTTTCACTTAACGGTAACCCCCAGATAACTATCAGCTTAGAGAGAAGGGGTTACAAAGTGGAGGCACTGCTGAGATGGGTAGAGCAGCGCTGGTAGAACCCAGATAGTTGATCAAGCATCACTTCTGTAACTATTAAGTACCATGGAAATGTTGACTGGAGATAGCACTTATACATGGTGTCAGAAAAAAGAGACCAGTCCTAGGAGATGTATGGGAGTATGGGGGGACTTTGAAGGTTATTCAGAAGAAGAGATACTGAGCCGGATCAGCACTCTATATGGAGTCACTAGACCAAAGATAGTGGACAAACTGAGGGGAGATGTGGGAGGAATGGTGGCTGTATTGATAGAAATGGAGAAGGAACCAGATACCAGTTTAATCCCACCAATGATGATGGCTGATGAGGAAACAGGAAAGAAATGGAGTATTGTATGGCCGGTCAGGAAAGAGGAGGGAGTAATGGATACTCGTGTTTTAGGAGTCCCAGTAGCCTCAGGCCAGGGAGATGGGGACACTAATCTGACCGGAGGACAATTTGAGACAATAGTGGATAGGGTAGTATCACAGTTAGAGCGATGGCACTATGAAGGAAGCTATCGGAGGCTAAGGATCTTCTCGGGCATTGTGCCTGTACCTACAGGAGAAGAAACTTATGAAGACTGGAAGGAGGCTGCTGTGCAACAGGCTGAGGAGTGGCAGTGTCCTGATCAAATAAAACGTCAACGAGTTGTAGAGAGCTTAAGAGGGCCAGCCATGGGGATAGTCCAGGCGGCTAGACGGAGTAATCCAAATGCTACCCTGGAGACCTATTTAGATGCCTTAGATTATACTTATGGCACCCTGGAAGATGTGGTAGACCTTAATTCCAGGCTATACCACACTTTCCAAGAATCTGGAGAGAAACTGAGCTCGTATGTAATAAGAGTAGATAAATTACTACATAAAATTGTTGATAAAGGAGGAATAAGTAAGGAAGAAGTAGACAAGAGTCGTATGAAACAACTTTTACGAGGAGCATTGACAACAGATTCGGTGGCACAAAAACTGAGATGTTCGGGGGCAAAAGAACCCCCACCAACTTTTAATGAGTTATTGAAAGAAGTAAAGCAGGAGGAGGCACTCATAGAGATGAGGGAGCGGACCATCAAACAGGTTAAGGTAGTGCAATTCACAACTGAGACTAATTTATTGGAAGATAAAATCCTAAAACTGATAGAAGAACAGAATAAAAAAATAGACCAGTTTATATCCACCCAGAGTACCAACGCCTCTTCACAGAATGCTGCTTCCGACGTGGGTATTAGGGATACGGGAAGGAGAAATAACTTTACCACCAGAGGATGTTTTAAGTGTGGGAGGATAGGCCATAGAGCTTTCGAGTGCAACCTCAACCGCAATGTATCCCGGACAACCAACACCAATGCTAATAGAGAAGATACCAGCCAGGGAAACGGGCGAGGGAGACCTGCGGACCACACAGGCCTCCTAGAAGTCGGATGCTGTGCAATGGGGAACACGTGGTGGAACGGGGACCTACCCAAAGGACTAATGGGAAATGCTCCAATTATGGCAGCTAGGATAAATGGGCAGCACTGTACGATCCTAATTGATAGTGGTTCCCAAGTCTCTATAATATTTGAGAACTGGTACCGAAACAATATCCCTGATGTCCCAATCCAACCATTGTCAGGATTGGTTATATGGGGCCTTAGTGTGGAAAAATATCCATACTTAGGGTATGTGGAAATAACAATGGAACTTCAACAAAGGGAAGGAGAAGAGAGCGAGAGTTCATGTGTGCCCCTGATTGCACTGGTTTGCCCGGAAGTCCCCCCAGGAAGAACCGAACCCCACGTAATTATTGGGACTAACACTAGAATATACCCTATTCTAGTAGAATGGCTAAAACAGGACAGTGAACGTGCTGATCTGCCTTCCTATTCTTACAGTGTAAATCCCGAGGAAAAGCCAATGGAGAGTACTGGTGAATTCGATGTATGCTTTGTTGGAAGTGAACTTACAGCTGAAGAGAGGAATGGCTTGGTCAAGGAACTGGATTGTCGAAGGCAAGCTTTCTCCACTGGAGAGTGGGATCTAGGAATGGCTAAAGGGGTGGAACATCATATAAAGTTAACGGATGACACTCCTTTTCGTGAGCGGTCACGACGAATAGCGCCAGCTGACTTTGAGGACGTGAGAAGACACTTGAAGGGGTTATTAGAAAACCAGGTGATAATTGAATCTAAGAGCCCATATGCTTCCCCCATAGTCATCGCTAGGAAAAAGAACAGGAATATTCGGATGTGTATCGACTATAGAACGCTGAACCAAAGGACAGTGACCGATCAATATACGGTACCCCGAATAGATGAGGCTCTAGACTGTTTGCAGGGAAGTGTTCTATTCTCAGTCCTTGACCTAAGGAATGGTTATTATCAGATACCAATGTGCCCAGAGGACCGAGATAAAACCGTTTTTGTATGCCCACTGGGATTTTACGAATTTCTCCAAATGCCACAGGGAGTGAAAGGGGCCCCAGCGACTTTTCAGAGGACAATGGAGAAGATTATCGGTGATATGAATTACAGAGAAGTGTTGGTGTATCTGGACGATATAATCGTATTTGGAGCCACACTTGAAGAACACAACCGTCGCCTCATAAAGGTCCTAGAGAGATTGATTGAAGGTGGTCTAAAACTATCATTAGATAAATGCCACTTATGTCAACTGAGCGTTAAATATCTGGGGCATATCGTGAGTAAAGACGGAGTAGCCACAGACCCTGAGAAGGTTGGAGCGGTAAAGAACTGGCCACGACCAACCAAACTAAGAGAACTAAGATCGTTTCTGGGATTCTGTGGATATTACCGCAGGTTTGTCTCAAACTATTCTGCACTTGCTAAACCACTAACTGATCTAACGAAGGGATACATACCTGTAAAAGGAAAAAAAAGACTCAAGACAGGAATAATAGAGAATGTCTATAAGACTAATGAGCCATTTGGAGAGAGGTGGACGAGTGAATGTGAGAAAGCTTTTAGAGGCTTAAAGGAGAAATTGACAAAAGCTCCGGTGCTGGCTTATGCGGACCCTAATTTGCCCTATGTCCTACACATTGATGCCTCCATAGAAGGGCTTGGAGGTGTACTGTATCAGAGACATCAGAATGAACTAAAACCAGTGTCTTTCGCCAGTAGAGGAGTGTCTGATAGTGAGAAGCGATATCCTACACATAAGTTAGAATTTCTAGCCTTGAAGTGGTGCATTGTGGACAAGTTCCATGATTATTTATATGGAGCAAAATTCAAGGTTCACACCGATAACAACCCGCTCACCTACATACACACCACGGCGAAATTAGACGCGACTGGACACCGATGGTTGGCAGCTTTGGCCTTGTATGAGTTCTCTCTAAAGTACCGGCCAGGAGTGAATAACATTGATGCAGATTCTTTATCCAGGATTCCTGGACAGGTAGTGGAAAAGAAGGATAGTGATGAGTGGATTGAAGTACCTGCCGGAGAGATTCGGGGTATGTGTCATATCCTGCGAGTGGATAACACTCTGAAGAATATGCAAGTAAGTGCGCTGGGAGCTTCTCCGGAGGCTATACCCCTATCGTATTGTTGGGTCAGCTTGATGGATCTGGAAGGTTTACCCAAATTGAAAGAATGTCAAATTCGACAGGACCAATTCAGGGATTCAAGTATTAAACATGTAATGCCTGGAAAGTGTAGAGGCACTTCTATTGAGCCTGAGGTGGAAGAGGAAGTTAGACTCCTGAATAGGCAAAGGAAGAATTTGGTTATCATTCGAGGAATATTACATCGATGTATTAAGCAGAATGATGGAAGAGAAAGATACCAACTGGTACTACCCAAGAAACACCGGTTGAAAGTCATGCATTCCCTTCATGATAAACATGGGCACCTGGGGTATGAGAAGACTCTAAAACTAGTGACCGATCGATTCTATTGGCCAGGAATGAACAGGGAGATCGAACGATATTGCAAAAATTGTGGGAACTGTGTAGTGAGGAAAACATTACCGTCCAGAGTAGCCCCATTGGTGACATTCAAGAGTACTGGTCCTATGGATCTTGTATGCATGGATTTTTTGACACTAGAAGTAGAATCGGGAAACAAATGTAATATTCTGGTGGTGACAGATCACTTCACCCGATATGCCCAGGCGTACATAACTCCCAACCAAAAGGCGGTCACTGTAGCAAATACTCTCTGGAACAAGTTCTTTATCCACTATGGGCTCCCAAATAGGCTGCACTCAGACCAGGGCAGAGATTTTGAGAGCAAGTTGATCAAGGAACTATGTAAGAGCTGTGGTATTACGAAATCACGAACCACGCCCTGTCATCCCCAGGGTGACCCACAGCCGGAACGTTTTAATAGGACGTTACTTAATATGCTGGGGACCTTAAGTCCTCTAAGTAAGGTTCATTGGAAAAGGCATATTACTCAGTTAGTACACGCGTACAATTGCACGCAGAGCGAAGCCACTGGGTATTCACCTTATTACCTCATGTTTGGGAGGGAAGCTAAACTCCCGATAGATGTAAGCATGGGTGTGTCTTCAGGAGAAAGTTCCTATTCCTCTCATACAAGTTATGTGAAGAAATTACGGGAAGAATTGAAGAGAGCATACGAGTTAGCCGAGAGTACTGCAAACAAACTAGGAAACAAGAACAAAACCCGATACGATCGGAAAGTGAGGGACCAAGTATTAGCACCGGGAGACAGAGTATTGCTCCGAAGGTTAGGGACACCAAAGAAATTCAAAATTGTCAATAGGTGGAAAGAACAGCCATATGTGGTGGTCGAGAAGCTCCCAAATCTGCCAGTATATAAAATACAACAGGAAGATGGATCAGGAGCCGTTTTAATTTATCATCGACAACACCTGCTCCCTATTGGGCGTGAAGTACGCTTGGACTCATTTACAGAGGAGAATGAGGTTCGGATCACAAAAGGAGAGTCTCTAAAGAGGGATGAACTAAATGGAGTTGGAGATACAGAGGTAGAAGAAGAAAGTGGGGGTTACTACTACAAGGATCCAATCAGGGAGGCAGAAGAGAATCGCAAAGACCACGTTGATATTGAGTATGGCGATTTTCCTGGGGAAGGGTTGGAAATAATAGAGGAAGATGTAATTGAGAATGGCCCGGGAATAGGCCTGGTAGAAGAAGATAGGGAGGTACCGGGAAACTGGAGGCATCATACTGCAGGTGACTCTAACAGCACAACTGAGGTGGAGTACAGCAGACCAGAAAGACAAAGACGGGCTCCTTTGATATTTACGTATGATCAGTTAGGAACCCCTTGTTCAATTCCCCGAGTTAATCATTTAGGTATGGTGTTCTCTTGGCCGTATTTTGAAGGAAATATAGCTGACAACGGAATATTAGAATACTAGTGTGTGGTGATCTAGCTTGACAAAGTCGCATAGATCACCAGGGGGAGAGTGTAGCCCAGATAAATAAAACAATATTAAAATATAGAGACAAGTGTGACTTCTAAATACAAATATGTATATAACTTTAATGATAGTGTGCTATATGATATTGTTATAATGTACATGCATGCATATATATATTGAACAAGAAAGTATGGATATGCAACGCAGGGAACAGGAGAACTTTCTAGAGCGGGGGTGTCTCTCGAGGAATGGGACTTTTCCCTACTGGGAAGGGAGCGTGAGCCAGCAGAAATGGACTACATACGGGACCCGAAGTAACGGCTGAAAAAGACAGTTGGTGCGAGCGGTAGTGCTGAGGGAGAGCACAGCAGCAGCAGCAGATCAGGCGGATAGAGAAAGAGGGATATGTGGAGACACCACCGGCGGTGGTGGTATTGAAGGAGAAGAGAACGGCAGCGGCAGCAGCGGTACAGTGAGGTCAGGTATCTGACAGGTACCCGTAGCAACGCACCTGCAGAGGAGGTCGGTGAGGTGATTGTGCTCAGTGCCCGTGTCCCTGAACTACACGTCCGATAAGTCAGGACTAGTGTGGAGGAAGAGAGTTGGGGGAGTACTTACATATACACATTGACTGACACTAAAGAGAGAGGCGGAGAAGAGGGGATGATCAAAGGATAAAGTACATCAATAGGGGACCAGATTATAGTTAAAACCTGGTAGCCCAATTGATAGCCCTCTATGTACGGGGACAGGCTGCTAACGGTGATAGCAGTGGAGAAGTAGTTTTGCCTCGTATTTGGATATGGCACTCTGAACATTTACATATTGAATGTGATACCACTAACACAGGGAGACTGAGCGGTATACATAAATGGATTACTGGAAGTAATATCAGGAGGAAGAGGACTAAGTCATTTATGAGCTGCAGCCTAAATATACAGATGTTAATAAGTTATTGACTACTCAGAGTAGAAAGAGAGCACTACTCCCTCTCGACTGTTCACAGGTCAATAGGAAAGGGAGTATGATGGACATTAATGCTCAGTGTCAGTGAAACCAACCCCTCAGGGTACAAGGATCTCCTCCCCCCCTGCCAGAAATTGTATGGATGGACGAGGGGTGTGCCACTTTAGCAAAACCACTCTCCGAGCCGCGTGAGGTAGAAACACAATGCACCTATATTGATACCCCCTTCTAGCGAATAGACACCACTATACCCCTGACCCACCAAGTAGTCATTTGACTAAGACAATTTGAACTATATGACCTTGGAAGCCCAGTGGTGAAGTACTCCCTGAAAGAGTGTCCTTAATTGGCCTTAGCTACAAAGTAATCACTTACATCATCAGTCTGCTGACTACAAGAGGTGATCGTTTTGCTTACTAGTGTACCGCAGAGGAAATATCACAGCTATACTACTGGAGATAGTTAAGTTGAGCAGAAGACTGATGGATAATACGAATAAACCAAGACTACCAGGTAAACCAGAACACTGTTAGAGTGTGAACTAATTTACCAGGGCCCCAACAGTGCACTAAATAACTCTGAGTACCCGGGTCACTCATATATATGGTATTATTATTATTTTGTTTTTTTGTATTGCATGCAAATCTGTTTGTATAGGCCCATAGAGAGGGATTAGCGGGGAAAACCCTACTGCATGTTATTGAGTGTTTCATAAGAGTTATTGGTCATATGCTATTCATTTGCAACATAATAAAACCTGTTATACTTACCATCACTGAGTCGAAGTGAAAGAAGGATCTAAAGAACCTAGAGGGAAAAGGAGAGAAAGGTATAAGGTATGCTAGTGTATATAAATAGCACACCATACTGATCATACATACATACACTAGCTAACGGCAGGGCTTACCCAAACAAGCCCGGGTTTACAAATTGGTTTGGGTGGAGGCACAAGATATTCATAGTTATTTTCACTTAACGGTAACCCCCAGATAACTATCAGCTTAGAGGAATGTATATAACACATGTAACTGTGACAGGGAAGGTGGCCCCTCTCAGCTCTGGGCCCCATAGCAGCTGCACTCCCTGCACCTATGGTAGCTACACCCTGTATATAACACATGTAACTGTGACAGGGAAGGTGGCTCCTCTCAGATCTGGCCCCATAGCAGCTATACTCCCTGCACCTATGGTAGCTACACCCTGAATATAACACATGCAACTGTGACAGGGAAGGTGGCTCCTCTCAGCTCTGGGCCCCATAGCAGCTGAACTCCCTGCACCTATGGTAGCTACACCCTGTATATAACACATGTAACTGTGACAGGGAAGGTGGCCCCTCTCAGCTCTGGGCCCCATAGCAGCTGCACTCCCTGCACCTATGGTAGCTACACCCTGTATATAACACATGTAACTGTGACAGGGAAGGTGGCCCCTCTCAGCTCTAAGCCCCATAGCAGCTGCACTGCCTGCACCTATGGTAGCTACGCCCTGTATATAACACATGTAACTCTGACAGGGAACGTGGCTCCTCTCAGCTTTCGGTCCCATAGCAGCTGCACTCCCAGCATCTATGGTAGCTACACCCTGGTATATAATACATGTAACTGTGACAGGGAAGGTGGCCCCTCTCAGCACTGGGCCCCATAGCAGCTGCACTCCCTGCACCTATGGTAGCTATGCCCCTGTATATAACACATGTAACTGTGACAGGGATGGTGGCCCCTTTCAACTCTGGGTCCCATAGCAGCTGCACTCCCTGCACCTATTGTAGCTACGCCCTGTATATAGGCCCTCATTCCGAGTTGATCGCAGCGGATCATCGCATCGCAAATGGCCAGAAAACGAGTAAATGCGCATGCGCAAAAGCGGAAATACGCATGCGCAAGTATAGCGATACGACACTTGTGCATGAATACTACAAAGAAAACTGCTCGTTACACAGAAACGAAAACGGGGAGTACCGAAGGCGTGGCAGAGGCGCGGCTTTGCAATCTGACGACATGGGCGTGATAGTGGGAGTCTAGTGTGGGAGTATGCAACCAGCAGTAGGCGTGTTTTTAGCAGAAATGCATTTTCGCTGTTAAACTTAACATGGAAATTCTTCGCAATCTTGACGCAGCATACGAGTAGGTCTGCAGTTACTCTGCATTTGCGAAGTAGTGTTACAAGTGTGTGTGCAATAATTAGCAGTTAATTGGAGAGCCCATTCATCTGTTGCTCAATTACTTCCTAAACACTGCTCTGCTGAAGTACTGCAAACAGCAGTTGTGTGGACACATTCATGTTTATTGTAAGCACCTATAAATCTGTCACGCTGCCAAATAAGGGTTTTTTTTTGGACCAAGTTTTAAACTAAACATTGATGTAAAGTGCATGTTTTAATGTTTTAAATACTACCAAATGCAAACAACTTTAATTAACCAAACTTAAAAACTACATTAGCAACATCTAAACTACATAAAATGTTCCCTTTGTATATCTCAAATATCAGGACCAACATAATGCAGCATACACTTAATTTTTAACATTAAAAAAAAAAAACTTTTTTTTGAATATCTGACAATGTTTAATATTATGTTATGTTGCCCATAGTAACCCAAAAACCTAGTTGTGAATACTATTTTAATATGGCCATTAAAGTGTTGTGCAAGGCATACCTGTTGCATTTTGAAAGATGCAATGCTTGTATGATTATTCGGGTTGTTCCCTTGTTCCCAAAGTGTCTATATGCCTTGCTAAACTTTACTGGGCTAAGATTAACATAATGCATTAACTTTAATAAAGTACAGAAACTTTTTTTTTTTATTACTGCAAAATTTTTTACAGTGGTCCAAACAACATGGCTACAGGTGAGTATCACAGGCAAAGATGGACCAAGCAGCAAGCAGATGCCACTGACACAAATCACATAGCAGAACTCAGTACTAGGGAAACTCCATCTTCTGACAAAATAATAATTTTAATGTAAATAAATAATATGGTGTAAACACCCAGCCAGACATATATTTTTGGGGAACTGAGTTAGATTCAGGTGCCACCACACAAACACAACAATACACAGCACGCTAGGAAGAGGAAGATGGCTCTGGTGTACAGGAAAAAAAGCTCACAGGCTACAATATATGAAAACTGACATCTATATTTTCACTAAGAGGGAGTTAGCCATTCTGGCCACACAAGGCAACACAAAAAACACATAGAGCCAACATGAAAAACATGGGTGCTGCCCATCAGGAGAGACATCACTTTCTCTTTTTTTTCCCCGCCTGATGATGTTCTTCTTGGCTTGGTCTGCGGCGCAAACCTTCGTGGGCCCTGCCCAGTGGGATGTTCTTCCTGGGCAGGGTGAGGGGAGGGAGCCGATGTGGCTGGCTCTCTGCCACTGTGGGCAAGGGAGACAGCGATGGCCTGGAGCCCTTGCAAGATAGAATTTGCAAGGTCTTTGAAGGAAGAGGCAAGTTGATCTTGGCCCTGCCTGATCTCTGCCAGACCTTGGCAGAGTTGAGCTACACCTTGCTCCACACTGGTTCTGTGCTCAGTGAGCCGGACAGCTATCTGGCTTACCTCCCGGAGCATCCTGTCCTGAAAAGCATTTAGGCTCTCACCATACCTAGCTATTTCAGACAGGATTTCCGGGATAGTAGAGGGTTGGGTGGGGGGGCCAGTTGGAATCTGGATAGGTGGGATTTGTGGTCCCACACTACCAGACACACTAGGTCCCTCCACCTCAGCCTCAGCCACATAACCCTCCTGTGACTCTACCTGATCACCCCCCTGTGCTGTGTTATGTGCAAAGCAAATAGAAGAATGTGTGGAAAAAGAGTAGAAAATTAAAAATTTCAGACTTTTGTTACAAAAACAATGAAACAATACAAATATGTGTGTAAACTTACCTGGCAAGTCATGTGCCGTCACTATTTCAGGCAGGTCCGTGTCCATATAAGACACCCCTACCCCCTCCTCATAACTGACACAGTCCATCGCCATCTCCTCCAGATCTGTGTACTCCACAGTGGCAGCTGGTCCTCCCCCTGTAGCCCTTGAGGCATTCCACTCCGCAGACCTCTTGCCCTTCAGGCGGGATTTGAAGTCGGCCCAACTACATATGTTTGTAAAAATAGGGCAAGGTATAGAAAATAAATAAATACCTGCTTTAATATCTAGGACACATGTTATGCATTTGGCTGCTATAGGCTACATCACATCTAATATCTAGGACACATGTTATGCATTTGGTTGCTATAGGCTACATCACATCTAATATCTAGGACACATGTTATGCATTTGGTTGCTATAGGCTACATCACATCTAATATCTAGGACACATGTTATGCATTTGGTTGCTATAGGCTACATCACATCTAATATCTAGGACACATGTTATGCATTTGGTTGCTATAGGCTACATCACATCTAATATCTAGGACACATGTTATGCATTTGGTTGCTATAGGCTACATCACATCTAATATCTAGGACACATGTTATGCAGTTGGTTTTTAAAGAATACTTTGCACAGATAATGGACTGCCAATATACACTTACCGTCTTCTAACTTCCTGTGATGTTCGGACTATAGAGCCGACTTCATTCACAGAGTGAGTGATGTCCCTCCAGATTCTATCTTTGGTAGCAGCACCCATGTTTTTTGGTCCTCTATGTATTTTTGACATGGCCTGTGTGACCAAAACACGCAACTCCCTCTTAGTGAATGCGGGCTGCCTTTTTTTTCTCCTTGAAGTAGCCTGTGAGCTTTGTTCCTGTTCCTCCTCACCATCTTCCTCTTCACTAGCTGCTTGTGTATGTTGTGTTTGTGCAGCTAATGCTGAATCTCCCTCAGTTACCCCAGTATGTCTGTCTGGCAGGGTATCCTCACTTAACTGCTGGGTATCAGAAGCTGGAATGTCTCTAGTACTGAGTCCTGCTTCTTCAGAATCCGCGGAGGCGGATTGCAGCATCTGCCGACGCAACGCCATGCGTCTTTGTGTCAATGCGGACACCTGCTGCGGCACGCGGTCCAGCTCTGCTGCCAACTCCAGTTCAGTAAGGTCCTGCGGCGTGTCAGCCAGGCTTTCATTAAGCGAGTTAAGCAATTTATTGCTATGCCTTTGGATGTTGGTGCCCTAGATGTGGTGAAGCGGCAATTTGAGGAAGGTGGTAGTCGCTTCCCACATGTTATTGGGGTTGTGGATGGCACACATGTAGCTATTGTACCACCAAGACATAATGAAGAAATTTATAGAAACAGGAAACTGTTTCATTCTCTGAATGTAATGGTTGTTTGTGGGCCATCCCTCCAGATCCTGTCCCTGAATGCTAAGTTCCCGGGGAACTCCCATGATGCCCATGTCATTAGACAATCAGGGATATGGCAGAGATTAAGATCGATGGAATGACAAGACATGTGGTTATTGGGTGAGTGTTTTTGGTTTTTTACTTACAATAATATTTTTAAATTTACTATTCTAATTATTTTCTTTTCTTCTCATCAAACAGGAGACCGTGGATATCCTTGCACCCCCTGGCTCATGACTCCTTACAGTAAGCCCAGGCCAGGACCACAGATGGCATTTAACTCCGCGCTTACTGCCACTAGACAGCTGGTGGAGCGCACAATTGGTGTCCTTAAAGGGCACTTTCGTGTGCTCCACTGCACTGGTGGCGACATCATGTATTCGCCGGAGATGGTAAGTAAAATTGTACGCTATCCTACATAACATCGCTGTAAGGAGTCGCGTTGAGCTTCCTCAAACAGAGGAATTGCCTGATGAGGAGCCAGGGGTTGGGCGGACAGTCGGTGGGGGGAGTGTTTCCCGGAGGGAAAACGAAACAAGGGCACGCATTGTGCGGGATTATTTCAGGTATAGTGAAATTATACATATTTTAAAAATATTTAACAAAGTCACTGTATGTTTATGTTCAGTTTGCTGTGATGTCATTTAGGTAGCTATTGAAAGATCATAATGTAATTGTTTTGGTGTGTGTGAATATACTATTAGTTGTTTCTGTAAATATTCTAACATGGTAACCTTACAATGTATTTTAATACATTTTTTTATTTTTTGGAAATATATTTTCGTTGCTAAATTGCTGTAATTGTTTTTTTTTCTTCCTGTTTTCAATTCAAAAAAACACAACATATGATAATAAATGATGTAAACTTTGTGACTGTGCAGCTGATTGTTCATGCCAAATGTGGTGAGTACACAGATTGTCTCAAATATTTTAATAAAAATGAGTGTGTGTGTGTGTGTGTGTGTGTGTGTGTGTGTGTGTGTGTGTGTGTGTGTGTGTGTGTGTGTGTGTGTTGAAATGTGAGGGTAGGAATTTTCTTTTTCATGTTCTTCCGCGACTGCGAATTTCCGCTTTAGCGCACCAACACCTCTGCCCTTCACAGCACTGCCGAAAGCAATAAAGTTTTTACAATGCACACATCAATAAAGTTTATTTAGATGACAGCATAGATTTTAAACCAATCACATGCGAACACACACTATAAATATAAGCCCATATATGGAAAACGCCATTGCCATGATGCACGTAGCAGCATTCACGCACCGCGAGCTGCGCATCTTAGTGGCAGTTATGGACCGCCGCGTAGGCCGCGCAGGGCCCTTTGTCCCAAACAGGGTAAAGCGCGAGGTCTACGCGGAGGTCCGTCGCTTATTAAGGACCCGCATCCGCAGCCGGAGGTCCGTAATCCAGCTTGAAAGACGCTGGAGCGACCTGCGCAGGCGTACGCCGGACTTGTTGGCAGAGCTGCGTCAACAAATCCGGAGCCTACGTGGGTGCAGTAAGTAACATTTCATTATATGACGGATTTTAAGCGAAACCTTTGCATACTTTCACTAAGTGAGAGTGTGAAAATTAGCACACTTAGAATAAACATGAGTGTGTGTGGGTAGGGCAAGCACTACTGCATACCTCCCAACATGACCCTCTCCAGGAGGGACAGAATACTCTGCTTCGGGACTTTTCACTTAATTTATGGAATAAAGGTGTTTCAGCACAGGTGATGTCAATCATAAATTAAGAGGGAAGTGCAGGAGCAGAGCATTCTGTCCCTCCTGGAGAGGGGCATGTTGGTAGGTATGGTACTGACTGTATGTTGTTGTGCATAATTGCTACACAGGCTGACAACTGAACCCAATAACCTGCTCAGTGTGTTTTTGTTTAAAATGTGGATGGTTTTGAGAACTGGTGATGTTGGCTATATCAAACATTCAGATTCTATATATTATCTGATAGAAGCTGCTTAAGAAAGTTTATGTATAATATGATTGGTTGCTATGGGCAACATCAACAGTACAAACATTTTACTAACTTAGTAATGTTACCCCTGTCTCTTTAACATGGTTCAGAACAGAGTAATAGGAATATGCTGATGTTATAAATGTATATGTTAAAACCTAAATATTACATATGTCATTCTAGGGCGAGCACAATGGCAAGGTGCTGCTGCTGGTGCTGGGAGGCCACAACAGAGGCCACAACAGTTCTCAAGCCCCATCCCCTTCTGTCTCACCCTCCCCCTCTCAAGCCCACTCCCCCTCTCAAGCCCACTCCCCACTCAAGCCCACTCCCCCTCTCCAGCCCAATCCCTCTCTCAAGCCCAATTCCCCTCTTAAGCCCAATCCACCTCTCCAGCCCAATCCACCTCTCCAGCCCAATCCCCCTCTCCAGCCCAATCCCCCTCTCAAGCCCAATCCCCCTCTCCAGCCACCTCACCCTCTTTTGCCCACACCCCCTCTCCAGCCCAAACCCCCTCTCCAGCCAGCTCACACTCTCTTTCCCACACCCCCTCTCCAGCCCAATCCCACTCTCTTTTCCAATTCCCCTCTCTGCCCCCCTCCCCCTCTGTGTCCCAAAAAAACACTCCACCACCCTCACCCTATCATTCCCAAACCCCCTTTGTAAGGACCTCCCCCTTCCATACTCTCACAGATTTAGACCCTCCTTCCCCCATCCTGCCTCCTTCCCCCATCCAGCACCCATCCCCCATCCAGCCAACCTCGCCCATCCAGCCTCCATCCCCCAGCCAGACACCTTCGCCCCCAACAGAATGAGCAGCAGAGGCACCAGAGCAAATTGAGGGAGGTGGCCAAGTCTCAGACGAGAGTAAGTTCACACACATTCATTATTTTTAAAAGTTAACAAACAAAAAAAACCTGACAAATAAATGCAGTGTTGTACTGTGGACAAACTTTTGTCAAGGTTAAATGCTTGTCTTCATCATGGTATGGATGATGCCTTCACATTTGTGTGCGGAACATTATATGTACAGTGTCTACATCTGGGTGATAATCACTATGTCGACTGGTTTTGCTGCACAACAGGGTTTGTATGTGATACATTATATGCAAAACATTTACACTTGAGTGGTCATTTTTGTGTGGTTTCACTTTTACAATTGTGCTTGGGTATTGCAATATTTACACCAAAAAGTCGCAGGAGTCACTTTGTTAGCCAGCCTAATGACACAATGATTTGTGTTGTGAAAGTTACACTCACAAAATGCTTATTTGCTTTTTCAAAACCGGTTTGACCTTATTTAGTAAGGCAGGCTTTCAGGGAGTGTGGGCATGCTAGGATATGTTGTCCATCTGAAGATGTTGATATGCAGTGTGATGATGCAGGGCCAAACAGCACAAAAGACAAGTCTGCTTCACTCCAGATGTGAATGAAGGCTAGTATGGGGTTACATGTACTAATTTGGGGGTGTGATTCAAGGTTGGATGTTGCCCAGAGCAACCAAACACTAACAACTTTTCAGTTATTTACCACCTTCTAGAAGATAAGTTGAATATGATTGGTTGCTATGGACATCCCATCTTAAATATAACTCCCATCTTAGGAAATGTACATCATGGTGTGGTAGACTTTTACACATTGTAATTTAGCAATGACAAACATTGCTGAGTATGCTTGTGTGTTGGTATGCTACTGTTTTGACATTTATACATCCATGATGTATATCATTTTATATGAAAGTGTGCTTTGTGGAATTATGATGTAATAGGTAATGTGAGTTATGTTTTTAAATTCATTTTTACTCTGCATTTCAGATGGTGCGTTGGAGATCCTACAAGCCTGGCAGGCATCATTGGCAGGATGAAGGGACATTTGGAGGCCATGTTGGCCGAACTTAATAATTTGGCCAATTTAGTTTAAACAAAAAAAAAAAAATACAGTTTATAAAAAACTTAAATGCAAAAAAATTGTTAAAAAAATAAAAATTTATTTTGAACCGTTATGCGCTTGTGATGTTTTTACTGCTAAAAAAAAATAAAGCATATTGCAAAGCATGAATTGGTTACCTAACAAAAAAAACACAAACAAATTACGATTATTAGTCTTATTTCTTAGCTTAGTTTTAAAATAAACATGTAAACACATACATTCACACACTAAACATCCACACAAAATTATGCTATTTACATTTATGTCAGGCACAGTTTACACATCTCTTGCACTTCTTTAAAAACAAACATGGTAATGTCCAATTATGCCTACAAAGTGTTCTTCAGGTATTCTTGGCAGACTTAATTGGTCATGCACACAATCAATCATTACACTAATTGGAATTTTAATTGAGGGACGCTTGCTGAGTTTGATTTTCAAGGTGTCATCTAAATTATGTGAAAAAAACCATTGCTGTGCGGTTTGTCAAAGTCAGAAAAATATCTCTATGCACACTACCATATTTGCACCTCACACAGGTCCGTGCTGCGCATGCGTACGCTCTCCCGTACGTGCGCATACTCACAGTCGCGGGCACCCGCAGGCGCACGGTATGCGTATTTACGGTAGAGTTTATGTGATCGTAGCGTGCGACTCAATCGTTACATATTTTCACTATATAATGTATTTTGTAGATCATGGTCCCTTTGATAGATTCTGAAAGTTTGGTTAATATAGAATGTTCGTGAACAGATAAATCCCTCTTTGTTTGATACGAAGGGTCAGACAGGAGTAATACAATGGTGTTTAGTACCCATCGGAAGAGTATTTAATTAGCAATATTCCGGTGTTGGTTTGAAGCGGATTAATCGCTCGTGCGAATAGTTATGGACATAAGAAGTTTATGAACATTTACTGTATTTGCACTTACTTATCCATGCGGCGGGAAACCCAGTTTCCCTCCCACCTGAGCTGTTGGAAATAGTCACGGCCCACCTGTATGAATCAACCTATGACCTTTTGTTATAATGCGAGGAGGAATTCCTGTGTCCAATGTACAATGAGATTGTAGGGACCATTGAATTGCATTGTGTGTGGGGCATAAATAGACAGGCCGATCACATCCAGGTCTCACTCTTCAACGGTTATCATTGCTGAAAATCGGGAGCTGGATGTCCAGAGGCGCATGCGATCGTTTCCTTTGTGCGTAAGTTTTTCTCCGCAACTATATTGATCTTCTTGTTATTGTGGGCCAATTTCTCTCTCTCTCTCTCTTCTCCTCTTTCTCTCTTATTTTCCCTTAAATAGTAATTGTATTATATTTCCTGTGTAGTTATCTGGTTAGGTAGTCTATGTTATATTGTAGTGTATGATTTGTATTTGTATTAATTCTTTTGCAAGTATATCATTCAAAATATATATATTAGGCGTTGGACCCTGAGCACGGTATCTGTGTATTTCTTATAGTGTTAAGTATTCTCAGAGCGTCGGTGACGCTAGAGCAGCTTTAAAGGTAATAAGGTTATACTGTGTTGCATCTACACCCTATCTCTACACTAAGGTTTTACAGCATATTACATTGTTTATGGTTTAGATATAAAGGTTTAACATTGTGAGCGTCAGCGCCGCTGGTGATCTCCTCGTGGTCCCGAGCGTCCGCTACGCTATAGCGAATCATTACGTTAGTCAGCAGCCAATAGAGTGCCTGCCAGTGATCTCTTGGCCGTGAGCGAACGTGACGCTTGAGCGTCTCGACTACGGCTGAGCGATTGTTACGCAACGAGCGTACCCTTACGGTACTTCATACGTAAATAGCGTACAGTGTTCTTAGACCTCATAAAGGGTTTTATATACGATAAATATTCTGCTTTAACAATTGGCGGCTCGTCCTGTCCTTCACATATCTCTGCTAGGTAATTTCAGCAGACATTATCCAGCAGCAAAGGTCGGGAGGTTATATTCCTCGTAGTGCTGTCGGGATAAGCGTCTGCTTCTCTTAGTAAAGGGTGCTGAAGGAATCCGAGAACCGGAGGTAAGAACAAAATGATAGTGTCCTTTTAAAACTGTTTATTTCTGTCTTGCGTACACACGCACGCATATCTGCATTTCTTTTCATTCGTGTATTTTCATATATCACTCTCCTGTTTGCCATTGTATAATTGATAAACGTGCTAAGAGAGATTTGCTGCTATTTTATAGTTTAAGAGTAAAAAGGTAATATAGTTAAAGTATAGACAAACACAGCTGTGCCTGAGAGACAAGGCGAAGTCAGTGTGGTACGCGGTAGATGATAAAGGATCATCTACATTGATAAACGTATAAATTGTGTTACGGTGGATCTTTGCTTTGCGTACACGTGTCTCTAACAAAGGACTGAGACTTGCGCACGCAACCCAAGGGCCGACGCACGCAGCGTATATTACGCAACGGAGCGTACGGGTACGCCCACGTAACTCAAATCACAAGTGTTAAATTTTTTTCAACGCGATAAATAGCGCAACGCGGTAAATAACGCAAGGCGATAAATCGCGCAAATCTATTTTAACATTCGAAATTTAAATTAACAGATCCTTCTCCTAATTGGTAACACATCTGGTCTAAAGAGAAATTTCTGCGCAGAAATAGAAATAGAAACAAAAGTGTATATGTGGTGAGTGAGTGTTTGTTTTTACAATTTTTGAGGTTGAACCACAAGAAAAGTCGAGTTCTCGTGAGGTACATGCGTGTAAGTGACGTACATGGTGGCTAGGGAGGCATCCCTGGTTAAAACATACAATTTGAGCATTAGAGTGTAGCAGACCAGGAGGTCATACTGTAACAGACCAGGAGGTCATAGCAGACCAGCAGGTTCAGGTACAGCAGACAAGGAAGTCCGCTATACAGTCCACAGGCACAACACCTAAAAGGGTTGGTGCAACACCCATATAGGCCATACAAGCTCTGGCTGAAGGAATTCGCAGCCGTAATTTTCGATTCCACTGGTCGCTCCGTACATAAGATTAGTTGCTTATGTGCTGAACGATTGTACCGCACGTAATTGTGTACATTAGTAAACCTGACCGGTACTATTTGTGTACGAAGGTCATAAACGCTATTTGTACATTCTAACGTGATTTGTGTAATTTTAATTTTATTTTAAGGGAGGTTCGCTGCTCACTCAGGAACTATCCAACAACCAATAGTTACTGGAAAGAGTAAGTGTTCTTCGGATAACCCTCGCAGGTTCCAGTAAATAGAGGTTCAGGTCGCAGGGGCCCTGGGTCGAGTACGCCAGCACTATATCAGTGTGATCAGGTCGTATTGGTCGGCGTGGGCGAGTGAGTGGGGTACTCGGTAAACCGCCACCGTCAGCCTATTTTGAACATTTTGGTTTGCGTAAGGGTTGGCTGAATAAAGCAACACCTTCGAACTATGGGGGCCACTTGTTCAGGTAGGGGGCGATCAACCTCGGTTCGGGTTGATTCAGTGAACCGACCAGTCGGGTCGGCAAGGTACGTAATGTGTGAGAAATACGGAAGTCACACAGAAGCTTTATGTGATGAATGGGAGAGAATGACGGTACATGACGGGGAGAAATTCCCAAAAGTAGGTAGCTTCAGCCTAGAAGTGTTACAAAATTTAAGGAGGAGGATATGTCTCATTAAATCAGCAAAGAGACGAATCAAGCATTATGATTATTTGCAGTTGTGGCAACAGGAGGGTGACATACAGAGAGGATTGGCTCAGGCGGCGGGATCTGGCTCGATCAGGAAACTGATAGCCACGGCCCCACCGCCACCATATATATCGGGAGAAAAATTGGTTGCGGAGAATGACGCATTAAGGTGTAACAAACAAACACTTAGCAACTGTGTAAATGTTAAAGATAATGTTAACCAATTAACCAATGCAAGTATTAACCCGTGCAAGTTGTACCCTGTTTTGAACTTTCCTCAGGAGTGTGATCAAGAGGACGAATCTGCAACAATTTCAGCGCTCTCTCTAGCAGCCACCATAGCAGAGACCACAGTAGGCACAGCTCCACCCCCGAGATTAGTAACGAAAGCCCCTAGCGGAGGGATAGGTGAGGTCGTATCAACGGGTAAGTACGGCACCATACACTATGCTGAAACTATTTCACCACAGCCTGTAGAATCTACACAGAATGAGGTTGTTAGAGTTAATCCTGTTAAGGTAATAGTAGTTCCAAATGGGAAAACAGACACTTCAGGAGTCACTCCTGTTAGGAACATTGCCATGTATAGCCCATTTTCCCGAATGGAATTAAGGACCATAGTGTCTGAATTCCCTGACCCTAGAAAAGACTTAGTTGCCAGCCAAAAATACATCAGAGACCTAGGTAACACGGTAGAGCCCAACAACAAAGACTGGCAGATATTGCTGAGAGCATGTTTACCCTCCAATGTTGACGCAACTCAATTTTTAGCTGACTGTGGATTAGATCAGGATGTACCTCTTACAGAAGTGTACAACAAAGACAATGTAAAAAGAATAAGTTTACAGTTAAAGGAGTATTTCCCAGCCGTAGTTAAATGGAACAAAATATTCTCCATTAAACAGAAGGAGTCAGAAACAGCTGCAGAGTATTTTCACAGAGCATTATCAGAAATGGCAAAATACACAGGCATAGAGGACATTAAAACAAACATAAACCATCGAGAAGTAGCAGTATCGGTACTGATGGATGGTTTAAAAGAGTCATTGAAGACTAGGGTACAGACCACACAACCATGTTGGCGAGGTCTGTCTGTGGCTACTTTGAGAGAGGCTGCTATTGATCACGATAGGAACATCACCAGACACAGGGAACAACAAGGTGATAAGTTAATGGCAGTAAGTATACAGGCCCTGACCACAAGGCAGCCTTTGTTTATATCACCAAACCCTGTGGGTAAGTCAAATGTGGTTACTTGTTATTCTTGTCATAAACAGGGACACATGGCACGAGATTGTAGAGTGAAGAATTCACGAAACTCATACCAACCCCCTAGACAACGACACGACACACGACATTGGGATCAGGGTCCGCAGAAACGGAGTTATGAGCCACATGCAGGGGAAACAAAAAGATATCCCCCGAACAGAGACTGGCAAGCCTCTGGTAGCTCCCAATTAACTCCATCACAAGTAGTTGCTGCCAGCGGGATTCAGGGAGATCACCATACCCAATAGGGGTGTGGCCATACCTGTAATCTGCAGCCAGTAAAATTGATTGCAAGCCTTGGAAGTGAACCAGAAATTGCAATCAATGTAGCTGGTAAATCATTAAACTTTCTTGTAGACACAGGGGCGGCCAAATCAGTGATAAATTCGACAGTGGGCATGAGAACCACTGGTAAGACAATTCCAGCCATAGGGGTAACGGGAGTAGTCCAGCACTACCCTGTTAGCAAACCAGCCGAGATTACAGTAGGGCCTTTACATACCAAGCATTCCTTTTTGCTGGCTGCATCGGCACCGACTAATCTCCTGGGAAGAGACTTACTGTGTAAAATGGGGTGCGTCATTTATTGTACTCCTGAAGGTGTATTCTTGGACATACCTGAGAATCACGCTCAGGAAGTGCGAGACATGTTAGACTCCCCATCAAAATTAATGTCACATACCATTATGACAAATAGGACTCCCTCCCAAGTAGAAGAAATGACATCTCAGATACCAGAGTCACTTTGGACTAAAGATGGACAGGACACTGGATTAATGGCAAACGTAGCTCCGGTAGTTGTACAAGTAAAAGATGGTAGGATAGCTCCAAAAATCCCACAGTACCCTCTGAAGCCAGAGGTGGAGTTAGGAGTGTATCCCGTAATAGAGCGCTTGCTACAACAGGGCATTCTGGTAAGAACGTCCAGCACTGCCAATAGTCCCATCTTCCCTGTTAAAAAGAGTGGGGGGAGGGGTTACCGGCTAGTGCAGGATCTAAGGGGGATTAACAAAATAGTTGAGAGTCAGTTCCCCGTAGTGCCAAATCCAGCTGTCATCCTAATGCAAATCCCTCCCACTGCGAAATTTTTCACTGTTATTGACCTCTGCTCCGCTTTCTTTTCGGTACCTCTGCACCCTGACAGTCAATATTTGTTTGCATTCACATACAGAGGAGTCCAATACACATGGACTCGATTACCACAAGGATTCATAGATAGCCCAAGTATATTTTCCCAGGCTTTGCATGATTGTTTACAGTCTTTCCAACCAGTGAGTGGATCAGTATTAATACAGTACGTGGATGATCTACCACTGTGTTCTGATTCATTGGAAGCATCCCTGAAGGATACGAAACAGCTCCTGTTTCATCTTTCAGACACAGGACACAAGGTTTCCAAAGACAAGTTGCAATTATGCCAAACTAAGGTAAAATATTTGGGACACTGTCTAACACAAGGACTGAGACACCTGACCGCTGATAGAATTCAAGCAATTAGAGACATGACTCTGCCACAAACCCAGCAACAGATCAGAACATTTTTAGGAATGTGTGGGTATTGCCGTAACTGGATCCCAGGGTTTTCCATTCTAGCGTTACCCTTGCAGGAGATGGTCTCCTCAAACAAACCTGATCGGATTTCGCATACAGACGAGTCCGAGACAGCATTTGAACTATACGGAACAGAAAGTGCTGGTTGCGCGGCAGGCGTACTAACCCAAAAGCACGGTGATGCCAGCAGGCCAGTAGCATATTACAGCGCTCAGCTAGATACGGTAGCGCGATCCCTCCCCACATGCTTGCGAAGCGTTGCTGCGATAGCATTACTAGTAACGAAAAGCGAAGACGTTGTGCTAGGTCACAACCTCACAATTCATACACCACATGCAGTGTCAGCCTTGTTAAATTCTGCCCAAACCAGACACGTTTCATCAGCGCGGTTTACAAGATGGGAGTTGGCACTAATGGCCCCCGTAAACATCACCATAAGGAGATGCAGTGCATTAAATCCTGCAACATATCTCCCAGGTGTGCCTGGACAGGCACAAAGGGTGGAGGATGAGAGTGGTGGGGAAGGAGGATTTAATACAAAGGAAGACACACATGATTGTATGGAATATTTGACCCAAAATTTTACCGCAAGGCCTGACATCAGTGACAACCCACTGGAAGATGTAGAACTTACGTTCTACACGGACGGTAGTTGTCATAGACAGTCAGACTCGGGAGACTTGTGTACTGGATACGCAGTCGTAGATGACCAAGGCACCATAGAAGCGGAACCGCTAGGCCCACCTCACTCAGCCCAGGTTGCTGAACTGGTCGCCCTAACCAGAGCATGT
This sequence comes from Pseudophryne corroboree, assembly GCF_028390025.1. Lineage (NCBI taxonomy): Eukaryota > Metazoa > Chordata > Amphibia > Anura > Myobatrachidae > Pseudophryne > Pseudophryne corroboree. Next base: position 788,403,349 of record NC_086446.1, read on the forward strand.
GAATTGGCTAAGGGCAAATCAGCCAATATCTACACCGATTCTAGATACGCATTCGGGGTAGTCCATGATTTCGGAGCCCTATGGCACCTCAGAAATTTCATGACGGCAGCTGGTACACCGGTAGCGCATGCAGCTCACATAAAAAGGCTTCTAACAGCAATACAGGAACCCGACAGAGTGGCTGTTATCAAATGTAAAGCACACACATATAGCCAAGACCCAGTATCACTTGGTAACAGCCGAGCAGACGAAGCTGCTAAGTTAGCAGCTGCTACCCCCAGACAGACAGACACCACACAACTGATGGTATTTAATACCATCAACACACAGAAGTTGTGTGAGATGCAAAATTTGTGTTCCACACAGGAAAAGGCAGTCTGGAAGGCAAAAGGATATGGCCAGGAGTCCTCAGGACTCTGGACGGATGGACACGGTAAACCAGTGGCCCCCAGAGCATACCTTCCATGTTTAGCTGAGGGAGCCCACGGGCTGACTCATCTGGGCAAGGAAGGGATGTGCAAGTTGGTAAGAGCATATTGGTGTGCCCCAGGATTTTCATCTCATGCGAGTAAAAGAGCAATGTCATGCCTTACCTCTCTGAGAAAGAACATCGGAAAGGCAATACCTACAGAACCATCTCATATCCCACCTGCAGGCGGCCCTTTCCAGGTAATACAGATTGACTTCATTCAATTACCCCCTTGTCGAAATTTGAAATATGTACTTGTTTGTATAGATGTTTTCTCAAATTGGGTCGAAGCATTTCCGGCGGCCACAAATACCGCTATGTTTACTGCTAAGAAAATTGTGCAGGAATTTGTATGTAGATATGGTATCCCTAGAATTATCGAAAGTGATAGGGGTACCCATTTTACAGGTGATGTCTTTCAAGGAATGTGTAAATTGATGGGAATTGATAGCAAGCTGCACACTCCATACCGTCCACAGGCGAGTGCGAAAGTGGAAAGAGTGAACAGCACTATTAAAAATAAACTGAGTAAAGTGATGACAGAGACAGGATTGACATGGCCAGAAGCTTTACCCATTGTACTGTACAGCATCAGAACCACTCCCAGGTCCCCTCTTAATCTGTCTCCCTTTGAAATCTTGTTTGGTCGACAACCACATGTTATGATTAACCCTCAGGATGATTTGAAGTGTAACAATGAAGTGACTGTAAAATACTTGATTAACATGAGTAAACAGTTAAGGAATCAAAATGATAATCTGAAGTTAGTGATTCCTGATTTACCAGATAGTAATTGTCATGACATTGAACCTGGGGATTATGTAATGATACGGAATTTTCTACGCTCAGGTTGCCTTATTGACAGATGGGAAGGACCATACCAGGTCTTATTGACTAGCACTACAGCATTGAAGGTTGCTGAGAGAGAGACTTGGGTTCATTCGTCCCACTGTAAAAAGGTTGCTGATCCAGAGAGGTCCCGTGATAAGGAACAGACGGTAGAGGTTGTATCACTGGAGTGTCTGTTCCAGGAAGATTGAGGCGGCACCTGAGCATTGAAAATCACAAGACCAAAAGCAGTTGTCGATCCCCTGTTCCCTTTTATTGTTTTTCTCCAACTTCCCATCCCCTCTCCCTCAAATTATTTTTTCCCCCTTCTCATTCTTCTCCGTTTCCTCCTACAAGATGGACTTGCCCCAAGAGACTGTGATCCGGATTTTCCTGTTGACCATGATGTTGACCAGAGCAGTCTGTTCCGGCGAGAGTACCATGGAGGTCGAGAGAGGTTCTGGAATGGGTTCTGATGACAGAGATGGAGGCGTAGTTTTCCAAGAACAACATAATCAACAAGCAAAGGCGAGTATCAGAAAACGATCCGATAGCATTGACCATAGAAGGAATTGTGAAGGATTGTTAGCTGAAGAAAACTGTATCTGTCGGCTCTGTAACAATGTCATTGAGGATGGGTGCATAAAGAAATGCCAATCCAGTTTTAATATCCATATGGACCGGCATCCATTGAGTGACTATCACTCCTTAGTGGGTAGTGTGTTAAATAAAACAGATTGTTGGGTATGCTCTCAAGTACCTCAAGGTCATAGCAAATCAGGGCTAGTACCATTTCCTTTAACGTTAGGGGAGGTACTTGAGTTAAGTGGTGGGAGACCGGTGGACAGGAGGTTTAATATCTCCAGCCCTCCTAGTTTGAAGCTCCACCAATACCATGTGGATAGGTCCCTATTATGTTTTAACATCTCCAATCCCCGAAAGCCGGGAAATTGGGAAGTGTCATGGAGTAATCAAACCATGACCTTTTCGCATAGAGCAGATAGAATGCCTACAGATACAGAGCTTATACGCCACATAGCCAGTAGAGGAAAATCTTTCCGGTATAGGTATACCTTAGGAAATAGGATTACGAGAGTTGGAGAGGTATCACCAGGATACTGTGCACATATCGTACAACCTGATACGTGTACTAAGCAGATGGAAGAATTAGGGTTAGGAGATTTCACATGGAAGGTGTGTAATATGGTTATGTCCTACTCCGTCCCATATGTTCTCCCCGATGATGCATATTTCATATGCGGGAGAAAGGCGTATAAGTGGCTTGCCCCAAACTCTGAAGGATTGTGTTATATTGGAAAAGTACTGCCTGAAGTAATGACTGTATCACATGACAAAATGAAAGACATACACCGTGTTGCCCAAACTCCTTACACTCACACCCATTACGAGCACGTAGTTAAACGGCACCTGATAGAAAGAACAGAGCATCCGGCCTCTGACATGATCCATGAATCCACCGGGATTCAGTTTCTAATCGCGTTAGACATCACTCGCACCGCCAGAGGAGTGTTGAATTATAAATACATATCTGCGCTTGCAAATTTGTTAGATAATATCACTGAAATGTATGATGACACGTTTAGGTATACTGGAAGAGAACTTCAGGCTTATAAAACAGAACTGGTACAGCATAGAATGGTTCTTAATTACCTCACAGCAGTGACAGGCGGATATTGTGTCACACTGGCAACACAATACGGCGTGAAATGTTGCACATATATTACGAATAGCACCGAGGACCCGGTCGAGGTCATAGACCAAAAGATGGACGATATTCTCCAACTGAAGTGGGAATTTCGCAGGAGACACAATATCACTCTTGCTGCTGTAGGTAATGAGCTGACTGGTTGGGTGTCATGGTTGAACCCGCGAAATTGGTTCTCTGGTTTAGGAGACTGGGCTCAAGGAGTCATAATGGATGTTGGGAAGTTTCTCCTATGTATCTTAGGTGTTATCATAACGATTGGTTTGATATTTAGATGCGGTCAGGCTTTAATGAGGTGCAATCGTCGTACTAGGGTAATGAGTTTAAGGAGTGAGGAAACTGTAATTCAAATGGACTTGATTTATGACCCAACGGTAGAAACAATAATGTGATGAAAAAGCGATTTCTACGGTCCGTTTCTTTCACCTGTTTTTTCCGTTTCCTCCAAGGTAAAAAGACCCACTTGGACGAGGAATTTGATGAGCCGATATACAGACAACAGATGGATTAAAGAAGAAGTTTTGACAACCTGATACACAGATTTTTGATGAACTATGCCATGGATCAATCTACAGAAGGGTAGTTCCGCAACAGGTAGTTTGTACAGATATTGACCAACATAAGGTCTTTATCTGTGACCGACTTTGAAATAATTGTATGCACAGTCAGTGCTGATCACTCGTCGGTGGTGCTCCCAGAGTCAATAGGTTAGAGCAATAGAACAAAAGAAGAGAGAGACTCTTTGTTGGGGCACTCTTAGTCAAAAAATATTAGACACTAAAACTTAACATTTAATAGATATAATAAAAATCTAGTGACTCAAAAGTAAAGATAAGAATTGTGAACAAATATATTCATGCATATTATTCATGCATATCACTCAATGCTTCTATTTTAAAAATAGATCTGAAAAATGCCTGGGTGAAAATTATTTGTAGTTAATATTTTCTTTGGGACAAATCTGTCTATATTTTGAGACAGGATATAATTATGGTCCCCCAGGGATACTACCTATGTTCAGTTTTGAAATATTGTGCAATTTCTTAAAGAGAAAGGTTAAAGGAAATATGGTCTTTTAAATGTTGCCTTAATAGGTCCTTAGGCACCTACTGCTCTATGTCTGGGCAGTGGTGTTACCGGAAAGGCTTTTACTTGATTAAACAGTGCATTGTTCGACTCTATGCAATCAATAGAAGTCTGAAAATATGATGTAGGGATAGGGATAATTACATACTTAACAGTAATACAGTAATGCAGTTGGTAGAGATTTGAGAATACAATATTTTAAATTTTGCATAAAGATATATTGAAAAGAGGATTTATTTTGTGCGGTATCTTTTGTAATAGTACAGTAAAATTCTCAAAAATAGCATTAAGGAAAAGACAGCGATTTGAAAGAGAGAAAAAAGAAGAAAGAAAGGGGTATGTCTTACTTCTGCTGTTCAGCTGGATTGTTTACTGCACCTGGTGTTCGCTGTTGGTCCCCCACACAGTTACTGACCAGGCCTACCACAGATTTGCTTCCAAGATCGGACGAGATCAGGCGTATCCTGTGGAGTATGGCCGTAATCTGCTGAATGAGAGAGTATGACTGCCAAAGTGCTTCTGCTGTCCAAATTAATGGATGAGAGAGCATGAAAATAATATATTGTTTATATATATATATAATGGGCTCTATAGTGATGCCATAGTTTGTAATGTGCCCAGGTGGACTCCTATATGGAGATAGATATATCCAAATGGAGGGAGCTGAATGCTCTCCACTATTTTTAAACTAACAGTATTTTCTTTGTTAAGGAAAAAAAGAAGAAGGAGAGAAAATAAATAAGGAGACCCTAGAGATACTGACCAACGGTAATCACTTAATTCCTGTGCGAGTATTGCATATAATCACACTGCACATACCGTGAGTGTCAGAACTGCCCTAACATTCATATAATTACACTGCATATAGCATGGGTATCAGAAGTACCCTGACATTCGAACAGTTAATGAGTATGAAACAGAAGTATTAAGCAAAACTGCAAAAGCTTAATTCTTATAAAAATATTACATGTGGTCACACTGCAGTATGATATGAATATAAAATTTTTTTGCTGCAAACACTTTAGTTATTGTACAGATATTACATATGGTCATACTGCATAAACGTGATATATAAGTATCAAAGAATGCTCATAATTCAGAGGTATTGACAGACTGCAGACTTGATTGCTGTACAGATATTGCATGTAATCACACTGTGGTATGATATAAATATCAGAAAAAAGGCTCTCAATTCAAAGTTAACATGAACATGTGTAGTTGTATAGAAAATCAATAGAAATCACACTTAATAAAAAAGAGATACATAATAAGGTTTGATGACCCAAAAAGGGTGCTTACTGAACCGATAAATCCCTTAGTGTGGGGGTGGGCTGCGCAGTCCCACAGAGTCCCACTAACCAAACGGCCCGTTTCACCTATCTAGGCTTGTTCTATTGCTATGCCATGGATCCCCAGTTTCCCTAGAAATTTTAAAATTACGCTAGCCCAACACTTTTGTAAATCTATGGACATTGACAGCTTTTGCTCGCACCTTATGGGCAAAAGCACAAAGAAGACTGCATTCAACAGACACCAAACAAGACCTCAATCGACGAATGTACATTTACCTGACATAGAATACCACCGCATTTACCGTAATTATGTATTTTCTTCATTTCTACAACCCTCAGGTAATGACACACATAGTCGATAGGGAATACAGGCACAGATATCAGCAATCACATATCTCCCCCATTCATGTATCATCAACTAAAATGTGCTCCCCCATTTTGTTACAACCAAAGCCGAAAAGAGCTCGGTAAAGTTTGACAGCCCATCCACAGACCCGCACCACGGGATAAGAAGGAATTCAAATGCATACTTCGCAATACCTCGAAGCTTGATTTAAAACACGTACGGCACGATGATACATGACCCCCAAGCACGGATTCATACACACATGCTTCTGCTATCTCACTAGGTCATACCCTTTTCCTACCTTCTCCTCTCCTCCCCTACCCAACCATGTAAATGTATTAACCCCTGACATATATTTTTCTCTTTTTGAAATGTTTTAGAAGGTGGCAGTTATTGTTGACTGCCAAAGGGTGGACTGTCAAAGTCAGAAAAATATCTCTATGCACACTACCATATTTGCACCTCACACAGGTCCGTGCTGCGCATGCGTACGCTCTCCCGTACGTGCGCATACTCACAGTCGCGGGCACCCGCAGGCGCACGGTATGCGTATTTACGGTAGAGTTTATGTGATCGTAGCGTGCGACTCAATCGTTACATATTTTCACTATATAATGTATTTTGTAGATCATGGTCCCTTTGATAGATTCTGAAAGTTTGGTTAATATAGAATGTTCGTGAACAGATAAATCCCTCTTTGTTTGATACGAAGGGTCAGACAGGAGTAATACAGTGGTGTTTAGTACCCATCGGAAGAGTATTTAATTAGCAATATTCCGGTGTTGGTTTGAAGCGGATTAATCGCTCGTGCGAATAGTTATGGACATAAGTTTATGAACATTTACTGTATTTGCACTTACTTATCCATGCGGCGGGAAACCCAGTTTCCCTCCCACCTGAGCTGTTGGAAATAGTCACGGCCCACCTGTATGAATCAACCTATGACCTTTTGTTATAATGCGAGGAGGAATTCCTGTGTCCAATGAACAATGAGATTGTAGGGACCATTGAATTACATTGTGTGTGGGGCATAAATAGACAGGCCGATCACATCCAGGTCTCACTCTTCAACGGTTATCATTGCTGAAAATCGGGAGCTGGATGTCCAGAGGCGCATGCGATCGTTTCCTTTGTGCGTAAGTTTTTCTCCGCAACTATATTGATCTTCTTGTTATTGTGGGCCAATTTCTCTCTCTCTTCTCCTCTTTCTCTCTTATTTTCCCTTAAATAGTAATTGTATTATATTTCCTGTGTAGTTATCTGGTTAGGTAGTCTATGTTATATTGTAGTGTATGATTTGTATTTGTATTAATTCTTTTGCAAGTATATCATTCAAAATATATATATTAGGCGTTGGACCCTGAGCGCGGTATCTGTGTATTTCTTATAGTGTTAAGTATTCTCAGAGCGTCGGTGACGCTAGAGCAGCTTTAAAGGTAATAAGGTTATACTGTGTTGCATCTACACCCTATCTCTACACTAAGGTTTTACAGCATATTACATTGTTTATGGTTTAGATATAAAGGTTTAACATTGTGAGCGTCAGCACCGCTGGTGATCTCCTCGTGGTCCCGAGCGTCCGCTACGCTATAGCGAATCATTACGTTAGTCAGCAGCCAATAGCGTGCCTGCCAGTGATCTCTTGGCCGTGAGCGAACGTGACGCTTGAGCGTCTCGACTACGGCTGAGCGTTTGTTACGCAACGAGCGTACCCTTACGGTACTTCATACGTAAATAGCGTACAGTGTTCTTAGACCTCATAAAGGGTTTTATATACGATAAATATTCTGCTTTAACAGGTTGTTTGCAAAAACCTTAGCATATTTCTGGAAAATGAGTAAATCTACGATGAGATCGTTTTTTTACGATGAGGTGTGTGCGTATGCGATGGATTCGCATTAATGCGTTGGGATTTGGCATACGCCTACTTTGTGTAGTACTGCGTACGAAATAGCAAATTTACGTTTCGGGCGGATGTTCGCAATTTTACAACATAATCGCAACTTTGCGAATATGTTGTGCGAACGAAAAAAATAGCGAACAACTCGGAATGACCACCATAATACATGCAACTGTGACAGGGAAGGTGGCTCCTCTCAGCTCTGGGTCTCATAGCAGCAGCACTCCCTGCACCTATGGTAGCTACACCCTGTAAATAACACATATTTCTGTGACAGGGAAGGTGGCTCCTCTCAGCTCTGAGCCCCATAGGAGCTGCACTCCCTGCACCTATGGTAGCTACACCCTGTATATAACACATGTAACTGTGACAGGGAAGGTGACCCCTCTCAGCTCTGGGCCCCATAGCAGCTGTACTCCCTGCACCTGTGGTAGCTACGCCCTGTATATAACACATGTAACTGTGACAGGGAATGTGGCCCCTCTCAGCTCTGGGCCCCATAGCAGCTGCACTTCCTGCACCTGTGGTAGCTACACCCTGTATATAACACATGTAACTGTGACAGGGAAGGTGGCCCCTCTCAGCTCTGGGCCCCATAGCAGCTGCACTTCCTGCACCTATGGTAGCTACACCCTGTATATAACACATGTAACTGTGACAGGGAAGGTGGCCCCTCTCAGCTCTGGGCCCCATAGCAGCTGTTCTCCCTGCACCTATGGTAGCTACGCCCTGTATATAACACATGTAACTGTGACAGGGAAGGTGGCTCCTCTCAGCTTTGGGCCCATAGCAGCTGCACTCCCTGCACCTGTGGTAGCTACGCCCTGTATATAACACATATAACTGTGACAGGAAAGGTGGCCCCTCTCAGCTCTGGCCCCATAGCAGCTGCACTCCCTGCACCTATGGTAGCTATACCCTGTATATAACACATGTAACTGTGACAGGGAAGGTGTCCCCTCTCAGCTCTAGATCCCATAGCAGCTGCACTCCCTGCACCTATGGTAGCTACACCCTGTATATAGCACATGTAACTGTGACAGGGAAGGTAGCCCCTCTCAGCTTTCGGTTCCATAGCAGCTGCACTCCCTGCACCTATGGTAGCTACACCCTTGCCCGGCACTTTACAACTCTCCGGCGCTGTTCATCTCTCCTAGAATTGAATCATGCCCAATAAAAGTACAACAAAGAGATCATGGTGGGGAAAACAGAAATACAAATTTAATACCTATAAATTATGGCCAACCGTGTGTCCAGCTGGTGGCTGGTCGCCATCGGGCTGTCATTGTGATGGGCCTATTTTTATGTGGAGGCCTGGAACTGTAGTCCCATCTGCCCCATTGTTAATCCGGCCCTGGTTATCACCCTTCCTCCAGCCATAAGAGAGCACTTCAGAATAATTTTTGGTAGGGGGGCACAAACTTGTAGTTACGCCAATATGCAGATGCCTGATATTCATTTGGCACACGCCTTGTGATTTCAGGAATGTGGAGTCTCTCAGATGTGCGAAAGCTTGGCGCGGAAGGCAGCAGGTAGCTTTACCACAGAAGGTTAGCATTCGCGAGGAAAGCTCTTTTTACACAAATGATAAATTCAGGCAGTAATTTTGTATATTGCAAGGCGATTTTAGTCTAATTTATCCTGTGAATATCGCATTTAATTGCCGAATTGTGATTAGTACTGCATGCCCATTCCTGTGTTACTGACCTTAACTACTGCACGTTTGCAATTAGATATCAATTTCTCTCTTGAATAACATTTTATTTTTAGTAAAATATTCCCAGTGGCGGCATATAATTCATAGGTACAGAGCCGCACTTACAGCGCTATAATGTTGTTGTTCATGTTAAACAGCTTTAGGGTTTTACTGACCCTCCTGAGGCGGCCTCGGTTCTCCTGGTCCCGACTGTGCAGCTAAAAGGGTGTTTACTGCAATTTGCTCCTTGCTGACCAAGGTTTCAGATAAATTCTATTCTATTAAAAATGCATTTTCCTGAACAAAATAATTCCTGTTGTTTTTCTTAGCCCCTGCGCCCGGTGCTCTTCTATTGCAGCCCAAATGTTAATAATGACCCTGCATTAAGTCGTCCATTGGCTTTATTCTTACCCTCACCCCCTCCCTCCCCTACCACCTTTTTCCCCAGTAACGACTCAGACAACTGAATTGCGATTGACAGAGGTCACAGCCAAATTTATTGAGCACATTAGAATTGGTACTCTAGAAGTGGGTGGCGAGAAAGCAGTGCGTGCCCTTGGCTACGGCCTCATTCTTAAGTGTGCCTAAAATAACAATGCAGTGGGACCGTAAATCCCGCCCTTGTGCAATTTAGCTGAACGGTACCACTTCCCACCATACTGGCATAGCACCGGTCCACCCTTAAGATGACGACTGGGTCGGCCCTTGAGGCCATAACAAACTCGCCGCTTATCTGGGGGAAGTGCCAGCCAACCGTTGTTACGCTACTACAGACCGCCGAGGAGCACTGCTTGCCGCCAAAGCCTGGCTCCGAGAACCTAGGTCCGCCACCTGCTGTGACCACATACTGACCGCTTTTTGTGATGTCCTCTAAGAATACTGTTAGACTCGCCTCTTCAGGTGTACTCCATCCTGCCTGAACATACCTTCTTCCCCAAACCTTAAAGCTGAGTGCTTGACGATCGTTTCGCCTTCTCCCGTCATGATCCGGGCTACGGCCCTGTTCACCTTCTGTCTAACCCTCTCTAAGCCCGGCCCCCCTTGCACCCTTGGGACTATTTCTGACCATGTGATCGCCGTCCTAGGCCCCCGCCCTTTTATCCACTATATTATTATTATTATTACCAGTTATTTATATAGCGCACACATATTTCGCAGCGCTGTACAGAGAGAATATTTGCCCATTCACATCAGCTTACACTCTATATTCCCTATCACATGTACACGCACACACATTCACACTAAGGTTAATTTTTGTTGGGAGCCAATTAACCTACCAGTATATTTTTGGATTGTGGGAGGAAACCGGAGTACCTGGAGGAAACCCACGCAAGTACGGGGAGAATATACAAACTCCACACAGTTCGGGCCATCGCAGGACTAGAACCCATGACCTCAGTGCTGTGAGCCAGTAATGCTAACCATTACACCATCCGTACTGCCCCATATATCCACTTGTATTGCCCTGATTAGCTCGATCCCTTTGCCTTTCCTTAGATCGTTTCCCCCCAGGTGTATGACTACCCTATCCGGTATCCCTTTTGCTTCCTTGTTTTTCTGTAACAGCCCTCGTAGCCTGCTCCACCTCATTCCCCTGATTCCTATCTACTCCACCTTCGCCCCCCATCCCTGCGCTAAACTCCCTGCTGACTTATGCCTACTGGCCCAGTAATTGTATGAGTAGCCGACCATCCACACCCGCGAGGCCTTTGCTGGCCCTCCTGAAATGAAGAATTCCACATAATTGTTACCTATATCTTTAGACAGTCATCTCCGTAAAGTATTGCAATCCTCTAGTGCGAACTTTCATGCGACCCATATGAAGGTGAAAACCACAAAACCTCTTTTGTTTGAGGGCAAAATTGGAAAGTCCTTCATTCCCCCAACTTGGCGGGCAGCTTAAAGCCTTGGGTTTCAAGAAAGTCACTGCGCATGCCCCCTATTCTTGCTTTTTGGCTCGCAAATAAACCTTGTACGCTCCCGATTTCCATCTGCACTTGCTGAGGACCCCTCGGCCGCTGCGCAGGTTGCTGCCCCTATTCTAAAAGGGTGGGTACCATATTGTGCGCTAGGTAACCGCAAAGCGCTAAGACCTTTCTTGAATACACTTTGGAACTGGAATTTTGCCACCACATTCAGCTTGCAGGGGGTGGCGGTGAGATGCACGGGAGTACTGCGGGCGGACGTGGAAGGGGGATATCGGCCTGGATAAGGTGGCTGAGGGGGGGAGCCTGCCTCGTTGGCCTGGGCATGCTGCAGCAGCTTCACCGCTGGTGTGTGTGAAGCGGTGCGCCTCGTAAGTGGTACGGGCTGGCCAGTGGCAGAGGGCCCGGGGTGGGAGAGAGCGGTAACCTGGGCCTGGGTGTATAAGACTGCCCTGTGTGTGTTTGAGGAGGGGTGGAGGGGGGTTAAAATGGTGGAAATTATACTTATCATTCCTTCCCTGGATTCTGGACTGTCTTCTTGGTTTCCGGCCACACAAAGAGAAAGCCGGCCGCCTTCCCTGACCTTTTGTATACCCCCAGGTAACTCTCCTCCCCTTTATCCTATAGGATGCTGCTTTGTTAACTCCCTCTTGCACTCCCCTTCCCTCTCCTCCCCCCTCTCCCAATCCTAGCCCTATGCTTCTTCTTTCCATAAAAATCCAGGACGCTTACTTATTCTCTGACCTATTTGGTCCTCAAATTCTTTAAGCTCTATTCCATTTACGGGACGTTTGGCTTCTGGTTGGAGGTCATTGGGAGAACCAAGGTAATTTTCTATTAGACAATGCTATCAGGACATACAGGAGTTGGATGTATCTGCGTCCACTTTTGTGACTGGCCGCGGCAACCTACGTACTTAAGCTAATGCGAGTATCCAAACGTGTATGCCGATCATCCATTGTTGCTCCCCCCACTGTTTTTCTGTCCGCAGGCTTGTGCATTTAGTATTGGCACTTACACCCACCCAGAGGGAGGGGGAAGCCTGTGTGCAGGCTCCGCCTGGGCCCCGTCCTCTCTAGACGGCAACGCTTTAGCTCTGGGCACTAGGGTTCCTAGGGCACCATAGCGCTGCCCCACAGCATACAGCGCATGCGCATATCTTTGGGAAAATGGCGCAGCGCACATTTTTCCAATGATTTTCCTACTGCGCATGTGCGAAACGCCGGGAAAATGGCACCGCACCATTTTCCCAGTGATTTCTGGAGTGCTGCTGCTGTGCCGTAAGACTCCCGAGGGTAAGTATTCAAAATATTGGGGGAAGGGTGTGTGGTGTTCGCCATCCTGAACCCCAGAGGCCCGTGTGCACCGCGGACACTGCACCCAGTATAAATACGCCAGTGTACCCACCCCATGCACTCACAGCTGGGTGCGAGAGAGCCATCAGAAAAAAAAGGCGGCACCATCTCTGTCCAAAATAGCATGGCGGACAGCGTGCGTGCCTACGACACTCTCATGAACCTCCCTCAAGCTGTTCTGTACCGTATGGCCGCACAGATGACAACCAAAAAATGCTCATTGGATGTACAGTGGGATCCACCAACAGACAAATCAATCTGTCGGCACTTTTAATCTGCGCCAATGTAAAGACGCATAGTTGGCGATTGTTTTCTACTGCACCCGTGCAATAACAGGCAAAATCCATCAGCAATTTCAACTATCAGGTCCAACATTTTTTAATTTCAAATACTTTCATACTGGTGAGAGAAAGGGGTGAGGGAATGTGATCAAGGGCGCCCAAAATTTGGGAGGAAAGTTTAGAAATAATGTAATAAAAACAATTTTAACATGAAATAAATGAAAAAATGGTGGATGCAACAATACTTGTAGATTCTTCTAGATGTTCTCAATCAGCTGTCCGTCTATGATTTAAATCCTCAGACAATCCTCAATTGATATGTGAAAACAAAAATATAAAACAAAAACCAATGTGTAGTACAATTGTGGAAAATGTCTTAATAAAAGTGTCCAGAAAATAAAACCCTGGTGAGTGGGGGGCTTGATAGTAGAAAGGATAGATTCTCGCCACCAATATTCTCAGGGTTCAAGACGTACCGAAACTCACATAGTATATAGTAGGAATAAACATATAACGGTATCTTTGTATGATTTTAGGTACAGCGTACCTCACTCACATGTCCAGCAGGTGTTCTCCACATATAAAGGTATCTTTAGCGGTCTTTAATAATGGTCCAAAAACGGTGAATATTTAAAAGAAAAGGTTTTTATTTGACATGCGTCAAAAAAAGTAAAAAATACAGGTGATTAACATTTGACCTTATTAGTCGGGCAGAAGAATGGGGGTGTCGGGAGATAAGGTGGAAAAAAATCTCCAGATACTAGAAGGTTGTCCGGAATCCCTTCTGTAAACAAAAACCCCCAAAAAAATACCTTAAGATGGTCAAAGGACCTGTTTAAAAGTGTGAATCCACGCTCAGCCTGCACCAACGACGTTTCAACCGTGTCGGTCTTTTTCAAGGTGTGTGAGCTGAGTGTGGATGAAAGCTATTTATTCTATTGCACAGGAAATGATGATTTTGCAATGCATGATGGTAACAAAACATTTTCTGACTTTCTAATAATAATAACAATGAGTATAAAAACAAGGCTTATGAGGTGACCGTTTGTGTATATATTTCATGTGTGGTTTAATTCTAAAACTGGACAATGTAAAGAATAAGCGTTAAAGCAAAGGAAACGCCGGACCGGAAGTTGCTTTGGTCCGCATTGCGTTCCAAATACCGGAAGTGGGGACATGCGTTCCACACAACCGGAAGTGCGTTCCACTGACTGTGCGCTAAACCGGAAGTGACCTCGGTTAGGCATAATACATGAAGGGATGAATGCCATGCGTTCCACCTGACAAGAGATTGCAATCCACAAGCATAAATATATGTGAATACATAGCAGTATATGCACTAAAGATATACATTTGATATAATTAATTAAAGAGCATATTATACTTTTCTACTTTTGGAGCAATTTTGACCATTTCAGATACAGCACATATATGTTGATAAAAACCGGAAGTGTGTTCCACTGAATTTACACCAAACCTAAAGGAACTGCGGCTTGGTGCAAACGGAGGAATTTATATAGATAGAATTTTATCAGACCATGCATTTTATATGGTTAATTAGTGAAAAGGCATCTTATGTTGTGAAGACAATATGACCTGATTTTAAATGCATATAAAAATGAAATGAATAATAAAAATAAAAAAAAATTAAAAAATATAAAATAAATAATAAATAAATAAATAAAAAATAAATAAAAAATAAAATAAAATAATAATAAAATAATAATAAAAAAATAATAAAAAAAATAAAAATAAAAATAAAAATAAAAAAAAAAAAAAAATTTTTTAAATTTAAATATAAAAAATAAAATATAACCATGATTAATGCATAAATAACTTAAAAAATGAAAATTTGAAATTCGGAAAGAAAGAGGCTGAAAAAAGGGGGCATTTCACAGAAACCATTTTAGCTCAAAATCAGAATTAAGACCGGCGGGCATAATTGTACTGAGTTTGAAAATCCATTGCATTTCTGCCCTGGCGAGATTCCCATCCGTATCTCTGTCCTTCCAAGTTGCTTTAACGTGTTGTATACCAATAAAGGACATGATGTGTTTTATGGATGAGTTGTGTTTTTTTAAAAAATGATCAGACAATGTGTGGGTGGTGACACCTTTTTTGATGTTTCTCAAATGTTCGGCAAGGCGTGTCATGAGTGATCTCCCTGTTCTTCCTATATAGACTAAGCCGCAACTGCACTTTATGTAGTATACCACATTAGTTGTGTGGCAAGTAATGAAATCTTTTATTATATACTTGTTGTTGTTATGAGTGAATTCAGTATATTTGGAAGTGGTTGATGGTACGGACCTGCAGACTATGCAGGTCCCACATCGATGAAATCCCTTCGTTCTAATGGGATTGAGGGAATCGAAGGGCAGAGAGCTTTTTACTAATGTATTTTTTAGATTGTTGCTTCTTCTGTATATGAATTTTGGTCTCTCGGGTATGATGTTCTTCAAGACCGGGTCTCTTAATAGTAAATGCCAGTGTTTTTTTATGATCTGTTCTTGTTTTCTAGAATCAGAACTGAACCCAGATATGAAGGCCAGTTCATTTACATTGGTCTTAATTTTATGCTGAGGTTCCAGAATGTCCTTTCTTGGTATCTTTTCTACTTCGCATTCTGCCTTTTCCAATAGTTCCTTATTGTATCCTTTATCCAGGAATTTCTTTTTCATCGTATTTTTTTGAATTTGATAATCATAGTTATCGCTGCAGTTCCTTTTTAAACGAAGGAACTGTCCTTTAGGGATACCTTTCAACCAGTTTGGGTGGTGTTGACTGTTGAAGGGGATAATGCTATTACAGTCCGTTGGTTTGGAATACCCTTTGGTGTGTATCTTATTGTCTTTAATGAAGATAGTGAGGTCAAGGAAATTGATATTTTCTTGGCTAATCGTGAAGGTCAATTGGATATTTAAAGAATTCGAGTTTAAAGAGGAGCAGAAAGTATCTAGCTCCGAACGGTCTCCATGCCAAATAAAGAGGATATCATCAATGTATCGGCACCATGACACCAGGTTCGCACCAGCTAAAGGGCTGTTCCAGACTGCATTTTCTTCCCACTTTGCCATGAATAAATTAGCATAGCTTGGTGCGAACCTGGTGCCCATAGCGGTGCCGATCTTCTGAAGAAAATAGTCCCCCTGAAAGAAGAAAAAATTGTTTTCCAAGATAAATGCGATGCTTTCGATGACAAATTCAATCCTTTCCGTGGTCATAGGGGTTTTCTCTAAATGCCATTTCGTGGCTTCAATGCCAGCCGTGTGGTCGATAATGGTGTATAACGAAGTGACATCAGCTGTTACTAGATAGTAGTTCTCTTCCCATCGTATTTTATCTAGCTTGTTGATTATGTCGGTTGTGTCTTTTAGGTATGATCTCCCTTGAACTACTATTTCTTGTAGGAAGAAATCGACCATCTCTGATAGGTTGGTGGTAAGACTGCCAGTCCCCGAAATGATAGGTCGTCCTGGGGGTTTCTCCGCATTCTTATGTACTTTGGGTAAAGTGTAGATGGTGGGGGTTTTAGGGTGTTGTATGTTTAAGAATTCGAACTCCCTTTTACTCAGCACTCCTTTTTCCAGATATTTGTTAATGAGTTTCCCGTAGTTGGTTTTGATTTTAGCAGTCGGATCGGTTCGTAATTTTTGATATGTCCCGTTCGAATTGAGTTGTGATAATATTTCCTCCTTGTAATCAATTTTGTTTTGGATCGTGATGCCACCTCCCTTGTCACAAGGTTTTATTATGATTTCCATATCTTCTTTGAGAGATTTAAGGGCCTGTTTCTCCCTAATTGAGATATTGGTTCGTGAACGATTTCTTGGGGGTGTTTTGGACGATTTCATATGATGGACGTCTTCTAAGACAGATTTGGTAAAGCTGTCTATCATACACCCTTTCAGATGTACTGGATGAAAGGTGGATTTTTTCCTAAATGGTGTTACACCTTCATCTTCTTTCTGTGTCTCGGTATTATTGGTGGCAAAAAACTTTTTTAACAGGAGTTTTCTTGAAAATTTATGGATATCAATGTGTGCCTCGAACGGGTTCGTTTTTGCTGTGGGAGCAAATTTTAGGCCCTTTTGGAGGATGTGTGTTTCCTCTGTGGTAAGGGTCCTGGAGCTCAAGTTAAAAATTTTGGCTTGGTCTGAGTTAACTGGGTTGTTGTCTGTAGACTTAACGGATTTCTTACGTCTATTATTTTTCCCCCCTCGTTTACCTCTCTTTTTCTTTATTGGAACCTGGTATTCCTGTACCTCTCTCTCTGTCCTAAAAAAGGTCCCTGATCTTGTCTGAAATTGAGTGGTTCGAATCTATTGTACATGTTGACTGGAGGTCTCGTATCCCATCTGTTGTTGCGATAGTGGGGTCGATATGTTCTTTTGGGATATATCCAATTGTTACGTGTGGGAAAATCCCTACCTCTGTTGTAATAATCGTAATTGTCCCTTGGAGGATGTTGGTAATTTTCATAGACTGGAATTCTCTCCTTAATGTCTTCTTCCTCATATTCTTTTTGATCTTCAAAATGTGCTTTCTTCTTGTTCTTATTTTTCATCTTCATTGGTTGGAAAGAGGGGATGTCAATGGAATTGGGTAGATCTTCTTTTCTATCTTTGGTTTTCTTCTTTTTGAGAGTTTTTCCGCCATTTCTATAGAAATCATGGTCCCTTTTCAGTTTCCTTTGTTTTTTCTCTACTAATGTTTTGGTATGTTTGTCGATCCTGATTTCTAACTCCTTGTCGAGAATGGTATATTCAGGAAGTTCCTGAAAAGGTTTGACAAGGGTTTGAAGATTTTTTATTTGATCATTGAGATTGAGTAACTTATCCCTTCTTTCCTTTATTATTAGATGCATTAGAGAGAATGAGCATGTATCAATTATTTTAGCCCATTCTTTTTTAAAATGCTCGCTAGAATCATTGAAAGTGGGCTGTTTCTTGAATCTCAACCCCTTCGGGATGATATCATCTTTCAAGTATTTCTCCAAGGTTGCAACTTCCCACCATAGTGCATTTTCTTTTATGAGTAAATTTCCCAATTTATTCATAGCTGTCTCAAGGTCTTCATCAGTGATATCTTCACTTTCCTCACAACAATCTAATAGGAAGGCTTCTTTAAGAGAATTCTGTCTTATTTCTAAATGTCTAAACATAGCTGCTGCCTAAGTTCAACAAGTTGGGGTGGAGCTAAACAGAAAAGGAAAAGGTGAACTCTGGCGCAATGGAATTGGTCAGCCCAATCACATCCCTATACCTGCCCACAACACAGGTAAAAATACAATGAGAGAAAGAAAGGGGTGAGGGAATGTGATCAAGGGCGCCCAAAATTTGGGAGGAAAGTTTAGAAATAATGTAATAAAAACAATTTTAACATGAAATAAATGAAAAAATGGTGGATGCAACAATACTTGTAGATTCTTCTAGATGTTCTCAATCAGCTGTCCGTCTATGATTTAAATCCTCAGACAATCCTCAATTGATATGTGAAAACAAAAATATAAAACAAAAACCAATGTGTAGTACAATTGTGGAAAATGTCTTAATAAAAGTGTCCAGAAAATAAAACCCTGGTGAGTGGGGGGCTTGATAGTAGAAAGGATAGATTCTCGCCACCAATATTCTCAGGGTTCAAGACGTACCGAAACTCACATAGTATATAGTAGGAATAAACATATAACGGTATCTTTGTATGATTTTAGGTACAGCGTACCTCACTCACATGTCCAGCAGGTGTTCTCCACATATAAAGGTATCTTTAGCGGTCTTTAATAATGGTCCAAAAACGGTGAATATTTAAAAGAAAAGGTTTTTATTTGACATGCGTCAAAAAAAGTAAAAAATACAGGTGATTAACATTTGACCTTATTAGTCGGGCAGAAGAATGGGGGTGTCGGGAGATAAAGTGGAAAAAAATCTCCAGATACTAGAAGGTTGTCCGGAATCCCTTCTGTAAACAAAAACCCCCAAAAAAATACCTTAAGATGGTCAAAGGACCTGTTTAAAAGTGTGAATCCACGCTCAGCCTGCACCAACGACGTTTCAACCGTGTCGGTCTTTTTCAAGGTGTGTGAGCTGAGTGTGGATGAAAGCTATTTATTCTATTGCACAGGAAATGATGATTTTGCAATGCATGATGGTAACAAAACATTTTCTGACTTTCTAATAATAATAACAATGAGTATAAAAACAAGGCTTATGAGGTGACCGTTTGTGTATATATTTCATGTGTGGTTTAATTCTAAAACTGGACAATGTAAAGAATAAGCGTTAAAGCAAAGGAAACGCCGGACCGGAAGTTGCTTTGGTCCGCATTGCGTTCCAAATACCGGAAGTGGGGACATGCGTTCCACACAACCGGAAGTGCGTTCCACTGACTGTGCGCTAAACCGGAAGTGACCTCGGTTAGGCATAATACATGAAGGGATGAATGCCATGCGTTCCACCTGACAAGAGATTGCAATCCACAAGCATAAATATATGTGAATACATAGCAGTATATGCACTAAAGATATACATTTGATATAATTAATTAAAGAGCATATTATACTTTTCTACTTTTGGAGCAATTTTGACCATTTCAGATACAGCACATATATGTTGATAAAAACCGGAAGTGTGTTCCACTGAATTTACACCAAACCTAAAGGAACTGCGGCTTGGTGCAAACGGAGGAATTTATATAGATAGAATTTTATCAGACCATGCATTTTATATGGTTAATTAGTGAAAAGGCATCTTATGTTGTGAAGACAATATGACCTGATTTTAAATGCATATAAAAATGAAATGAATAATAAAAATAAAAAAAAATTAAAAAATATAAAATAAATAATAAATAAATAAATAAAAAAATAAATAAAAAATAAAATAAAATAATAATAAAATAATAATAAAAAAAATAAAAAAAATAAAAATAAAAATAAAAATAAATAAAAAAAAATTTTTTTTAAATTTAAATATAAAAAATAAAATATAACCATGATTAATGCATAAATAACTTAAAAAATGAAAATTTGAAATTCGGAAAGAAAGAGGATGAGGCTGAAAAAAGGGGGCATTTCACAGAAACCATTTTAGCTCAAAATCAGAATTAAGACCGGCGGGCATAATTGTACTGAGTTTGAAAATCCATTGCATTTCTGCCCTGGCGAGATTCCCATCCGTATCTCTGTCCTTCCAAGTTGCTTTAACGTGTTGTATACCAATAAAGGACATGATGTGTTTTATGGATGAGTTGTGTTTTTTTAAAAAATGATCAGACAATGTGTGGGTGGTGACACCTTTTTTGATGTTTCTCAAATGTTCGGCAAGGCGTGTCATGAGTGATCTCCCTGTTCTTCCTATATAGACTAAGCCGCAACTGCACTTTATGTAGTATACCACATTAGTTGTGTGGCAAGTAATGAAATCTTTTATTATATACTTGTTGTTGTTATGAGTGAATTCAGTATATTTGGAAGTGGTTGATGGTACGGACCTGCAGACTATGCAGGTCCCACATCGATGAAATCCCTTCGTTCTAATGGGATTGAGGGAATCGAAGGGCAGAGAGCTTTTTACTAATGTATTTTTTAGATTGTTGCTTCTTCTGTATATGAATTTTGGTCTCTCGGGTATGATGTTCTTCAAGACCGGGTCTCTTAATAGTAAATGCCAGTGTTTTTTTATGATCTGTTCTTGTTTTCTAGAATCAGAACTGAACCCAGATATGAAGGCCAGTTCATTTACATTGGTCTTAATTTTATGCTGAGGTTCCAGAATGTCCTTTCTTGGTATCTTTTCTACTTCGCATTCTGCCTTTTCCAATAGTTCCTTATTGTATCCTTTATCCAGGAATTTCTTTTTCATCGTATTTTTTTGAATTTGATAATCATAGTTATCGCTGCAGTTCCTTTTTAAACGAAGGAACTGTCCTTTAGGGATACCTTTCAACCAGTTTGGGTGGTGTTGACTGTTGAAGGGGATAATGCTATTACAGTCCGTTGGTTTGGAATACCCTTTGGTGTGTATCTTATTGTCTTTAATGAAGATAGTGAGGTCAAGGAAATTGATATTTTCTTGGCTAATCGTGAAGGTCAATTGGATATTTAAAGAATTCGAGTTTAAAGAGGAGCAGAAAGTATCTAGCTCCGAACGGTCTCCATGCCAAATAAAGAGGATATCATCAATGTATCGGCACCATGACACCAGGTTCGCACCAGCTAAAGGGCTGTTCCAGACTGCATTTTCTTCCCACTTTAAACTCGAATTCTTTAAATATCCAATTGACCTTCACGATTAGCCAAGAAAATATCAATTTCCTTGACCTCACTATCTTCATTAAAGACAATAAGATACACACCAAAGGGTATTCCAAACCAACGGACTGTAATAGCATTATCCCCTTCAACAGTCAACACCACCCAAACTGGTTGAAAGGTATCCCTAAAGGACAGTTCCTTCGTTTAAAAAGGAACTGCAGCGATAACTATGATTATCAAATTCAAAAAAATACGATGAAAAAGAAATTCCTGGATAAAGGATACAATAAGGAACTATTGGAAAAGGCAGAATGCGAAGTAGAAAAGATACCAAGAAAGGACATTCTGGAACCTCAGCATAAAATTAAGACCAATGTAAATGAACTGGCCTTCATATCTGGGTTCAGTTCTGATTCTAGAAAACAAGAACAGATCATAAAAAAACACTGGCATTTACTATTAAGAGACCCGGTCTTGAAGAACATCATACCCGAGAGACCAAAATTCATATACAGAAGAAGCAACAATCTAAAAAATACATTAGTAAAAAGCTCTCTGCCCTTCGATTCCCTCAATCCCATTAGAACGAAGGGATTTCATCGATGTGGGACCTGCATAGTCTGCAGGTCCGTACCATCAACCACTTCCAAATATACTGAATTCACTCATAACAACAACAAGTATATAATAAAAGATTTCATTACTTGCCACACAACTAATGTGGTATACTACATAAAGTGCAGTTGCGGCTTAGTCTATATAGGAAGAACAGGGAGATCACTCATGACACGCCTTGCCGAACATTTGAGAAACATCAAAAAAGGTGTCACCACCCACACATTGTCTGATCATTTTTTAAAAAAACACAACTCATCCATAAAACACATCATGTCCTTTATTGGTATACAACACGTTAAAGCAACTTGGAAGGACAGAGATACGGATGGGAATCTCGCCAGGGCAGAAATGCAATGGATTTTCAAACTCAGTACAATTATGCCCGCCGGTCTTAATTCTGATTTTGAGCTAAAATGGTTTCTGTGAAATGCCCCCTTTTTTCAGCCTCATCCTCTTTCTTTCCGAATTTCAAATTTTCATTTTTTAAGTTATTTATGCATTAATCATGGTTATATTTTATTTTTTATATTTAAATTTAAAAAAAAATTTTTTTTTATTTATTTTTATTTTTATTTTTATTTTTTTTATTTTTTTTATTATTATTTTATTATTATTTTATTTTATTTTTTATTTATTTTTTATTTATTTATTTATTATTTATTTTATATTTTTTAATTTTTTTTTATTTTTATTATTCATTTCATTTTTATATGCATTTAAAATCAGGTCATATTGTCTTCACAACATAAGATGCCTTTTCACTAATTAACCATATAAAATGCATGGTCTGATAAAATTCTATCTATATAAATTCCTCCGTTTGCACCAAGCCGCAGTTCCTTTAGGTTTGGTGTAAATTCAGTGGAACACACTTCCGGTTTTTATCAACATATATGTGCTGTATCTGAAATGGTCAAAATTGCTCCAAAAGTAGAAAAGTATAATATGCTCTTTAATTAATTATATCAAATGTATATCTTTAGTGCATATACTGCTATGTATTCACATATATTTATGCTTGTGGATTGCAATCTCTTGTCAGGTGGAACGCATGGCATTCATCCCTTCATGTATTATGCCTAACCGAGGTCACTTCCGGTTTAGCGCACAGTCAGTGGAACGCACTTCCGGTTGTGTGGAACGCATGTCCCCACTTCCGGTATTTGGAACGCAATGCGGACCAAAGCAACTTCCGGTCCGGCGTTTCCTTTGCTTTAACGCTTATTCTTTACATTGTCCAGTTTTAGAATTAAACCACACATGAAATATATACACAAACGGTCACCTCATAAGCCTTGTTTTTATACTCATTGTTATTATTATTAGAAAGTCAGAAAATGTTTTGTTACCATCATGCATTGCAAAATCATCATTTCCTGTGCAATAGAATAAATAGCTTTCATCCACACTCAGCTCACACACCTTGAAAAAGACCGACACGGTTGAAACGTCGTTGGTGCAGGCTGAGCGTGGATTCACACTTTTAAACAGGTCCTTTGACCATCTTAAGGTATTTTTTTGGGGGTTTTTGTTTACAGAAGGGATTCCGGACAACCTTCTAGTATCTGGAGATTTTTTTCCACCTTATCTCCCGACACCCCCATTCTTCTGCCCGACTAATAAGGTCAAATGTTAATCACCTGTATTTTTTACTTTTTTTGACGCATGTCAAATAAAAACCTTTTCTTTTAAATATTCACCGTTTTTGGACCATTATTAAAGACCGCTAAAGATACCTTTATATGTGGAGAACACCTGCTGGACATGTGAGTGAGGTACGCAGTACCTAAAATCATACAAAGATACCGTTATATGTTTATTCCTACTATATACTATGTGAGTTTCGGTACGTCTTGAACCCTGAGAATATTGGTGGCGAGAATCTATCCTTTCTACTATCAAGCCCCCCACTCACCAGGGTTTTATTTTCTGGACACTTTTATTAAGACATTTTCCACAATTGTACTACACATTGGTTTTTGTTTTATATTTTTGTTTTCACATATCAATTGAGGATTGTCTGAGGATTTAAATCATAGACGGACAGCTGATTGAGAACATCTAGAAGAATCTACAAGTATTGTTGCATCCACCATTTTTTCATTTATTTCATGTTAAAATTGTTTTTATTACATTATTTCTAAACTTTCCTCCCAAATTTTGGGCGCCCTTGATCACATTCCCTCACCCCTTTCTTTCTCTCATTGTATTTTTACCTGTGTTGTGGGCAGGTATAGGGATGTGATTGGGCTGACCAATTCCATTGCGCCAGAGTTCACCTTTTCCTTTTCTGTTTAGCTCCACCCCAACTTGTTGAACTTAGGCAGCAGCTATGTTTAGACATTTAGAAATAAGACAGAATTCTCTTAAAGAAGCCTTCCTATTAGATTGTTGTGAGGAAAGTGAAGATATCACTGATGAAGACCTTGAGACAGCTATGAATAAATTGGGAAATTTACTCATAAAAGAAAATGCACTATGGTGGGAAGTTGCAACCTTGGAGAAATACTTGAAAGATGATATCATCCCGAAGGGGTTGAGATTCAAGAAACAGCCCACTTTCAATGATTCTAGCGAGCATTTTAAAAAAGAATGGGCTAAAATAATTGATACATGCTCATTCTCTCTAATGCATCTAATAATAAAGGAAAGAAGGGATAAGTTACTCAATCTCAATGATCAAATAAAAAATCTTCAAACCCTTGTCAAACCTTTTCAGGAACTTCCTGAATATACCATTCTCGACAAGGAGTTAGAAATCAGGATCGACAAACATACCAAAACATTAGTAGAGAAAAAACAAAGGAAACTGAAAAGGGACCATGATTTCTATAGAAATGGCGGAAAAACTCTCAAAAAGAAGAAAACCAAAGATAGAAAAGAAGATCTACCCAATTCCATTGACATCCCCTCTTTCCAACCAATGAAGATGAAAAATAAGAACAAGAAGAAAGCACATTTTGAAGATCAAAAAGAATATGAGGAAGAAGACATTAAGGAGAGAATTCCAGTCTATGAAAATTACCAACATCCTCCAAGGGACAATTACGATTATTACAACAGAGGTAGGGATTTTCCCACACGTAACAATTGGATATATCCCAAAAGAACATATCGACCCCACTATCGCAACAACAGATGGGATACGAGACCTCCAGTCAACATGTACAATAGATTCGAACCACTCAATTTCAGACAAGATCAGGGACCTTTTTTAGGACAGAGAGAGAGAGGTACAGGAATACCAGGTTCCAATAAAGAAAAAGAGAGGTAAACGAGGGGGGAAAAATAATAGACGTAAGAAATCCGTTAAGTCTACAGACAACAACCCAGTTAACTCAGACCAAGCCAAAATTTTTAACTTGAGCTCCAGGACCCTTACCACAGAGGAAACACACATCCTCCAAAAGGGCCTAAAATTTGCTCCCACAGCAAAAACGAACCCGTTCGAGGCACACATTGATATCCATAAATTTTCAAGAAAACTCCTGTTAAAAAAGTTTTTTGCCACCAATAATACCGAGACACAGAAAGAAGATGAAGGTGTAACACCATTTAGGAAAAAATCCACCTTTCATCCAGTACATCTGAAAGGGTGTATGATAGACAGCTTTACCAAATCTGTCTTAGAAGACGTCCATCATATGAAATCGTCCAAAACACCCCCAAGAAATCGTTCACGAACCAATATCTCAATTAGGGAGAAACAGGCCCTTAAATCTCTCAAAGAAGATATGGAAATCATAATAAAACCTTGTGACAAGGGAGGTGGCATCACGATCCAAAACAAAATTGATTACAAGGAGGAAATATTATCACAACTCAATTCGAACGGGACATATCAAAAATTACGAACC
This sequence comes from Pseudophryne corroboree, assembly GCF_028390025.1. NCBI lineage: Eukaryota > Metazoa > Chordata > Amphibia > Anura > Myobatrachidae > Pseudophryne > Pseudophryne corroboree. The sequence goes on from NC_086446.1 coordinate 788,428,979, forward strand.
GATCCGACTGCTAAAATCAAAACCAACTACGGGAAACTCATTAACAAATATCTGGAAAAAGGAGTGCTGAGTAAAAGGGAGTTCGAATTCTTAAACATACAACACCCTAAAACCCCCACCATCTACACTTTACCCAAAGTACATAAGAATGCGGAGAAACCCCCAGGACGACCTATCATTTCGGGGACTGGCAGTCTTACCACCAACCTATCAGAGATGGTCGATTTCTTCCTACAAGAAATAGTAGTTCAAGGGAGATCATACCTAAAAGACACAACCGACATAATCAACAAGCTAGATAAAATACGATGGGAAGAGAACTACTATCTAGTAACAGCTGATGTCACTTCGTTATACACCATTATCGACCACACGGCTGACATTGAAGCCACGAAATGGCATTTAGAGAAAACCCCTATGACCACGGAAAGGATTGAATTTGTCATCGAAAGCATCGCATTTATCTTGGAAAACAATTTTTTCTTCTTTCAGGGGGACTATTTTCTTCAGAAGATCGGCACCGCTATGGGCACCAGGTTCGCACCAAGCTATGCTAATTTATTCATGGCAAAGTGGGAAGAAAATGCAGTCTGGAACAGCCCTTTAGCTGGTGCGAACCTGGTGTCATGGTGCCGATACATTGATGATATCCTCTTTATTTGGCATGGAGACCGTTCGGAGCTAGATACTTTCTGCTCCTCTTTAAACTCGAATTCTTTAAATATCCAATTGACCTTCACGATTAGCCAAGAAAATATCAATTTCCTTGACCTCACTATCTTCATTAAAGACAATAAGATACACACCAAAGGGTATTCCAAACCAACGGACTGTAATAGCATTATCCCCTTCAACAGTCAACACCACCCAAACTGGTTGAAAGGTATCCCTAAAGGACAGTTCCTTCGTTTAAAAAGGAACTGCAGCGATAACTATGATTATCAAATTCAAAAAAATACGATGAAAAAGAAATTCCTGGATAAAGGATACAATAAGGAACTATTGGAAAAGGCAGAATGCGAAGTAGAAAAGATACCAAGAAAGGACATTCTGGAACCTCAGCATAAAATTAAGACCAATGTAAATGAACTGGCCTTCATATCTGGGTTCAGTTCTGATTCTAGAAAACAAGAACAGATCATAAAAAAACACTGGCATTTACTATTAAGAGACCCGGTCTTGAAGAACATCATACCCGAGAGACCAAAATTCATATACAGAAGAAGCAACAATCTAAAAAATACATTAGTAAAAAGCTCTCTGCCCTTCGATTCCCTCAATCCCATTAGAACGAAGGGATTTCATCGATGTGGGACCTGCATAGTCTGCAGGTCCGTACCATCAACCACTTCCAAATATACTGAATTCACTCATAACAACAACAAGTATATAATAAAAGATTTCATTACTTGCCACACAACTAATGTGGTATACTACATAAAGTGCAGTTGCGGCTTAGTCTATATAGGAAGAACAGGGAGATCACTCATGACACGCCTTGCCGAACATTTGAGAAACATCAAAAAAGGTGTCACCACCCACACATTGTCTGATCATTTTTTAAAAAAACACAACTCATCCATAAAACACATCATGTCCTTTATTGGTATACAACACGTTAAAGCAACTTGGAAGGACAGAGATACGGATGGGAATCTCGCCAGGGCAGAAATGCAATGGATTTTCAAACTCAGTACAATTATGCCCGCCGGTCTTAATTCTGATTTTGAGCTAAAATGGTTTCTGTGAAATGCCCCCTTTTTTCAGCCTCATCCTCTTTCTTTCCGAATTTCAAATTTTCATTTTTTAAGTTATTTATGCATTAATCATGGTTATATTTTATTTTTTATATTTAAATTTAAAAAAAAATTTTTTTTTTTTTATTTATTTTTATTTTTATTTTTATTTTTTTTATTTTTTTTATTATTATTTTATTATTATTTTATTTTATTTTTTATTTATTTTTTATTTATTTATTTATTATTTATTTTATATTTTTTAATTTTTTTTTATTTTTTTTATTTTTATTATTCATTTCATTTTTATATGCATTTAAAATCAGGTCATATTGTCTTCACAACATAAGATGCCTTTTCACTAATTAACCATATAAAATGCATGGTCTGATAAAATTCTATCTATATAAATTCCTCCGTTTGCACCAAGCCGCAGTTCCTTTAGGTTTGGTGTAAATTCAGTGGAACACACTTCCGGTTTTTATCAACATATATGTGCTGTATCTGAAATGGTCAAAATTGCTCCAAAAGTAGAAAAGTATAATATGCTCTTTAATTAATTATATCAAATGTATATCTTTAGTGCATATACTGCTATGTATTCACATATATTTATGCTTGTGGATTGCAATCTCTTGTCAGGTGGAACGCATGGCATTCATCCCTTCATGTATTATGCCTAACCGAGGTCACTTCCGGTTTAGCGCACAGTCAGTGGAACGCACTTCCGGTTGTGTGGAACGCATGTCCCCACTTCCGGTATTTGGAACGCAATGCGGACCAAAGCAACTTCCGGTCCGGCGTTTCCTTTGCTTTAACGCTTATTCTTTACATTGTCCAGTTTTAGAATTAAACCACACATGAAATATATACACAAACGGTCACCTCATAAGCCTTGTTTTTATACTCATTGTTATTATTATTAGAAAGTCAGAAAATGTTTTGTTACCATCATGCATTGCAAAATCATCATTTCCTGTGCAATAGAATAAATAGCTTTCATCCACACTCAGCTCACACACCTTGAAAAAGACCGACACGGTTGAAACGTCGTTGGTGCAGGCTGAGCGTGGATTCACACTTTTAAACAGGTCCTTTGACCATCTTAAGGTATTTTTTTGGGGGTTTTTGTTTACAGAAGGGATTCCGGACAACCTTCTAGTATCTGGAGATTTTTTTCCACCTTATCTCCCGACACCCCCATTCTTCTGCCCGACTAATAAGGTCAAATGTTAATCACCTGTATTTTTTACTTTTTTTGACGCATGTCAAATAAAAACCTTTTCTTTTAAATATTCACCGTTTTTGGACCATTATTAAAGACCGCTAAAGATACCTTTATATGTGGAGAACACCTGCTGGACATGTGAGTGAGGTACGCTGTACCTAAAATCATACAAAGATACCGTTATATGTTTATTCCTACTATATACTATGTGAGTTTCGGTACGTCTTGAACCCTGAGAATATTGGTGGCGAGAATCTATCCTTTCTACTATCAAGCCCCCCACTCACCAGGGTTTTATTTTCTGGACACTTTTATTAAGACATTTTCCACAATTGTACTACACATTGGTTTTTGTTTTATATTTTTGTTTTCACATATCAATTGAGGATTGTCTGAGGATTTAAATCATAGACGGACAGCTGATTGAGAACATCTAGAAGAATCTACAAGTATTGTTGCATCCACCATTTTTTCATTTATTTCATGTTAAAATTGTTTTTATTACATTATTTCTAAACTTTCCTCCCAAATTTTGGGCGCCCTTGATCACATTCCCTCACCCCTTTCTTTCTCTCATTGTATTTTTACCTGTGTTGTGGGCAGGTATAGGGATGTGATTGGGCTGACCAATTCCATTGCGCCAGAGTTCACCTTTTCCTTTCCTTTTCCACTTTCATACTGGTTCCTAGTTCCTAATATAAGAGGTATATTGTCAATGTAATATTTTATGCAGTATATTCTTCCTACTTTAATCATATACTTGCGCAGCATTCCGAGCATTTCATACAGTATTAAAGTAACTGCCCACATTACTATCTCGTTGAGCTGGGCAGCCTCCATCATAGGAGTAGTATGGTTGCAGATTTTGCTGCGATAGCAAAATCTGCGACCCTCTCTGAATAACCCCCTGGTGTGAGGAATGGGTGAGGACAGGGGGAATATGTAGGTGAGGGGAAATTTTCAGTGACAACATCTAAACTTTAGTAGCCGGGACCTTCCACATGAGTTAGTGTTGAGCATCCAAATTGCCTAAAAGTGGAAATGTCCCATCAAGAAGAAATATATCACAGCAGCAAGTACACTATGCGTACCTAGCACTCTTTGTACCTAGCCAACAAAAGTATATAGGCAACGTGTTTGCAATTTATAATAAAGTCAAAACCATTTAAAACAAAGAAATACTGCAGAATCTATTTCAGAATATGTTATTTATATAAACATCATTCCAGAGTACCTGGTTATTACACCAAGCCAGAGAAAGCTATGACTCTGTTAGCCAGTGTGGATAATAACTATTCTAGGTACAGTAAGTTGCAATGCTCGGACAATCACAGCAGAGGTCCTGTATGGATGTGATGGACATTGGACATAAGATGACTATGGATTTGGTCAGTGGACACTTAGCAGTTCTGCAACCCGATGCTTTGTTACCGGACATTCTAATACAATATTCTGGGGCATATTTATTACACAATATTTGCTGAGTATTCCCTATACACTTGTTTTCAGAGAGTACCTGTAAATATTAAGGATCCCCAGTATGTAAGAAGGGGGTACTACAGCAGATACCTCCAATAGCTGCTTTGGTCCCTCAACTTCCAACTTCAAAGCAGCCAATGTAAGTTTCTATGTTTTCTGCTATACAGTTGGATTTACCTAACTCTGGAATGTGAAGTTGAAGATGGCATTAGCCTATGGCCGAGTTTCCCAAAGTATGCCACTACAGTCCAGGGGGTAAATTTACTAAGATGGGAGTTCTATTTAAGATGGAATATTGCCCATAGCAACCAATTAGATTCCAGGTATTATCTTCTAGAAGGTGCTAGATAAATGAGAAGTAGAATCCGATTGGTTGCTATGGGCAACATCTCATCTTAAATAGAACTCCCATCTTAGTAAATTTACCCCCAAGTTTTAATTATATCCATGGCAGAGCACATGTGACGAATCCCTCTCTAACACTCTTCACTGACATATGCACCACTGGCCTATGGCCACGCATGCGCTGTACATACAATGACACAGGGCCGTAAACAGAATGATTGCATAAGTTATAATTCTGCAATCAGCTTTCTGCTGTGATTGCCTCTTATTAGAGCCCATGGTGGTCATTCCGAGTTGATCGCTAGCTCAAAATGTTTGCTGCGCTGCGATTAAGTAAAAAAAAATGGCACTTCTGCGCATGCATATGCGGCGCAATGTGCACGCGCGACATACTTTCACAACGGCTGATGTATTTTTACACAAGGTCTAGCGAAGCTTTTCAGTTGCAATGGCCGCCGCAGAGTGATTGACATGAAGTGGGCGTTTCTGGGTGTCAACTGACCGTTTTCAGGGAGTGCTCGAAAAAACGCAGGCGTGCCAGGAAAAACGCAGGCGTGGCTGGGCGAACGCAGGACGTGTTTGTGATGTCAAATCCGGGAACTGAATGGTCTGAAGTGATCGCAAGCGCTGAGTAGTTCTGAAGCTACTCTGAAACTGCACAATATTTTTTTTGTAGCCGCTCTGCGATCCTTTCGTTTGCACTTCTGCTAAGCTAAAATACACTCCCAGAGGGCGGTGGCTTAGCGTTTGCACGGCTGCTAAAAACTGCTAGCGAGCGATGAACTCGGAATAACCCCCCATGTCCCGGCGAGACCTTGATACTAAATTCATGCGTATTTTCACGTGGCATATTTAGGCATTAAAAATGTATGACATTTGAATATAAAAATGTGGATTATGATAAATATGCCCCTTTGACTTTAAGCTGCTTTCATGTTTAAATGCCATTAATAAAATAGGAATATTGCTTCTACAGCTGCAACTTTAGAGGATTAATGATGGGGGGAAGTAATAACGCTTTTTTCCTTATCATTTCTTTGACCTGTTTGATTTTCGCCAGCTGCGCATGTTTTACGAATTCTGGGATCTCGCTGTCCTACGCTGTCATGCTCTCTGTCAGACTTATAACACTTTGTATCCAAATCAGGAATTCCAGCGCGGAGATGGAAGCCGGAGATGATTACTATTAGTACTTAGTGTATGTAGTTGTCATGGTGACGAGTACATCGCAGATCTGAGATCATTTGAATGAGGTTTATTTGTTGCACGTATTAAGAAACATCAAACTTCAAGGACCTGAGCTGACAGTCCATTGTGCGTCTCCGCGTCCTGTAATGATGAGTGGAAACAAGATTACATTTCTCAACAACACTGGAGAGGTGCGAGGACGGTTTCATTCTTCCAGCATTTATCTGTTAACATTTCAGAGATATAAAGAAAGTTGTTGAGTTCTGCAAATATGTACATGTCACTGTCTGGGGTAAATGCTATTATACTGAGCAAAAGCCAGACTCAGGGGCAGATGTATTAAGCCGGAGAAGGCATAAGGAAGTGATAAACCAGTGATATGTGCAAGGTGATAACGCACCAGCCAATCAGCTCCTAACTGTTAATTTACATATTTCAGCTGATTGACTGGTGGGTTTATCACCTTGCACATATCACTGCTTTATCACTTCCTTATGCCTTCTCCAGGTTAATACATCTGCCCCTCAGTCCCAGATGACAAAAGCTGCTGTGTTTAAAAAGAGGGGGAAAGAGGGGTTTGGGGGTGGTCCCAAAACAGAAGTCCCGATTCCCTGGCATAGAGCAATATCTGAGTTGGTGCCCCCTCTAACCTGCCCACGCATCTCAAACCCCCCTTCCCCATCTATCTATCTAGCTGTCTGTGTTGTGGAAGGGGGTGGGTGAAGGAAATGAAAGCTGACACGGCCGTGGTGTTCCCTACCTCTGGAATTCTCTACCTCTCCCCATCTCAAGACTCACTTCTTCATCACAGCCAGCCGTCTCTCATCCTAACCCTCTGTTCCACGCTCACTGTCTACCCCATCTGTGTCACCCCCGTCTGTCTGCCTCTCCCCTTTAGAATGTAAGCTCTCACGAGCAGGGCCTTCTCCCCTCAGGTGCTTATCCTTTTCTTACTTATACTATTATCTACTCCATACTCCCTACATCAGCACCTAACCCTCCCGTTCTGTCACCCTGCTGCTTATGTCAGTGTCCTATCCCCAGATGCAGCAACATATATATATATATATATATCATGTACTTGTCCTGCATTGTCTTGTACTGTAAGTCGCTGTTTTTTTGTTTTGCTCATGTGTTTGTTTATGGACTTTGTCAGGCGCTGCGGAACCTTTACGGCCCCATATAAAGTAACAATAACAATTATAATAAAAAAAGCTCTAGGGTTTTATTTGCAGGGTTTTCACACGCAAAGTTAAATATTAATTTTATATTGTGCAGTATAATTAGTTTAGATGAGTTGGGTATGTGTGACCGACAGGAAACCGCCAGTCACAATACTGACTGCGGGGGGATGGGGGGGGGGGGGGCTATTTCTATTACATTATAATGTATTATTGATTAGATCAAAGAACCATAATTAAGTGGGTTGTGCGTGCCGATAACCAATTTTCCACAGCCGTTACCATTTCTCTGCTGTACAGAGAGACCATCATGGCTGCTCCTAGCTGTGCACACCGCGATCCTACACTGACCGTGCATCGCTGTGATCCTACACTGACTGTGCGTGGCTGTGATCCTACACTGACTGTGCATAGCTGTAATCTTACACTGACTGTGCATTACTGTGATCCTACACTGACTGTGTGTCGCTGTGATCCTACACTGAGGGTGTGTCGCTGTGATCTTACACTGACTGTGCGTCACTATGATCCTTCACTGACTGTGCGTGCCTGTGATCCTACACTGACTATGCATCACTGTGATCTTACACTGAGGGTGCGTCGCTGTGATCTTACACTGACTGTGCGTGCCTGTGATCCTACACTGACTGTGCGTGGCTGTGATCCTACACTGACTGTGCGTGCCTGTGATCCTACACTGAGGTTGCGTCGCTGTGATCCTACACTGACTGTGTGTTGCTGTGATCCTACACTGACTGTGTGTCGCTGTGATCCTACACTGACTGTGCGTCACTGTGATCCTACACTGACTGTGCGTCGCTGTGATCTTACACTGACTGTGCGTCACTATGATCCTTCACTGACTGTGCGTGCCTGTGATCCTACACTGACTATGCATCACTGTGATCTTACACTGAGGGTGCGTCGCTGTGATCTTACACTGACTGTGCGTGGCTGTGATCCTACACTGACTGTGCGTGCCTGTGATCCTACACTGACTGTGCGTGCCTGTGATCCTACACTGACTATGCATCACTGTGATCTTACACTGAGGGTGTGTTGCTGTGACCTTACACTGACTGTGCGTCACTATGATCCTTCACTGACTGTGCGTGCCTGTGATCCTACACTGACTGTGCGTGGCTGTGATCCTACACTGACTGTGCGTGCCTGTGATCCTACACTGACTGTGCGTGGCTGTGATCTTACACTGACTGTGCGTCACTATGATCCTTCACTGACTGTGCGTCACTGTGATCCTACACTGACTGTGAGTCGCTGTGATCCTACACTGACTGTGTGTCGCTGTGATCCTACACTGACTGTGCGTCTCAGTGATCCTACACTGACTGTGCATCGCTGTGATCTTACACTGACTGTGCGTCACTATGATCCTTCACTGACTGTGCGTGCCTGTGATCCTACACTGACTATGCATCACTGTGATCTTACACTGAGGGTGCGTCGCTGTGATCTTACACTGACTGTGCGTGCCTGTGATCCTACACTGACTGTGCGTGGCTGTGATCCTACACTGACTGTGCGTGCCTGTGATCCTACACTGACTGTGCGTGCCTGTGATCCTACACTGACTATGCATCACTGTGATCTTACACTGAGGGTGTGTCGTTGTGACCTTACACTGACTGTGCGTCACTATGATCCTTCACTGACTGTGCGAGCCTGTGATCCTACACTGACTGTGCGTGGCTGTGATCCTACACTGACTGTGCGTGCCTGTGATCCTACACTGACTGTGCGTGGCTGTGATCTTACACTGACTGTGCGTGACTATGATCCTTCACTGACTGTGCGTCACTGTGATCCTACACTGACTGTGAGTCGCTGTGATCCTACACTGACTGTGTGTCGCTGTGATCCTACACTGACTGTGCGTCTCAGTGATCCTACACTGACTGTGCATCGCTGTGATCTTACACTGACTGTGCGTGGCTGTGATCCTACACTGACTGTGCGTGCCTGTGATCCTACACTGACTGTGCGTGGCTGTGATCTTACACTGACTGTGCGTCACTATGATCCTTCACTGACTGTGCGTCACTGTGATCCTACACTGACTGTGAGTCGCTGTGATCCTACACTGACTGTGTGTCGCTGTGATCCTACACTGACTGTGCGTCTCAGTGATCCTACACTGACTGTGCATCGCTGTGATCTTACACTGACTGTGCGTCACAGTGATCCTACACTGACTGTGCTTCCCTGTGATCCTACACTGACTGTGCGTGGCTGTGATCCTACACTGACTGTGCGTGGCTGTGATCCTACACTGACTGTGCGTGGCTGTGATCCTACACTGACTGTGCATAGCTGTAATCCTACACTGACTATGCGTCGCTGTGATTCTACACTGACTGTGCGTCGCTGTGATCCTACACTGACTGTGCGTGGCTGTGAACCTACACTGACTGTGTGTCGCTGTGATCCTACACTGACTATGCATCACTGTGATCCTACACTGAGGGTGCGTCGCTGTGATCTTACACTGACTGTGCGTCACTATGATCCTTCACTGACTTTGCGTGCCTGTGATCCTACACTGACTATGCATCACTGTGATCTTACACTGAGGGTGCGTCACTGTGACCTTACACTGACTGTGCGTCACTATGATCCTTCACTGACTGTGCGTGGCTGTGATCCTACACTGACTGTGCGTTGCTGTGATCCTACACTGACTGTGCGTCGCTGTGATCCTACACTGACTATGCATCACTGTGATCCTACACTGATGGTGCGTCGCTGTGATCTTACACTGACTGTGCGTCACTATGATCCTTCACTGACTGTGCGTGCCTGTGATCCTACGCTGACTATGCATCACTGTGATCTTACACTGAGGGTGCGTCGCTGTGACCTTACACTGACTGTGCGTCACTATGATCCTTCACTGACTGTGTGTGGCTGTGATCCTACACTGACTGTGCGTGGCTGTGATCCTACACTGACTGTGCGTGGCTGTGATCCTACACTGACTGTGCGTGGCTGTGATCCTACACTGACTGTGCGTTGCTGTGATCTTACACTGACTGTGCGTCACTATGATCCTTCACTGACTGTGCGTCACTGTGATCCTACACTGACTGTGAGTCGCTGTGATCCTACACTGACTGTGTGTCGCTGTGATCCTACACTGACTGTGCGTCTCAGTGATCCTACACTGACTGTGCATCGCTGTGATCTTACACTAACTGTGCGTCACAGTGATTCTACACTGACTGTGCTTCCCTGTGATCCTACACTGACTGTGCGTGGCTGTGATCCTACACTGACTGTGCGTGGTTGTGATCCTACACTGACTGTGCATAGCTGTAATCCTACACTGACTATGCGTCGCTGTGATTCTACACTGACTGTGCGTCGCTGTGATCCTACACTGACTGTGCGTAGCTGTGATCCTACACTGACTGTGCGCCGCTGTGATCCTACACTGACTATGCATCACTGTGATCCTACACTGAGGGTGCGTCGCTGTGATCTTACACTGACTGTGCGTCACTATGATCCTTCACTGACTGTGCGTAGCTGTGATCCTACACTGACTGTGCATCGCTGTAATCCTACACTGACTGTGCGTCACTATGATCCTACACTGACTGTGCGTCACTGTGATCCTACACTGACTGTGCATAGCTGTGATTCTACACTGACTGTGCATCGCTGTGATCCTACACTGACTATGCATCGCTGTGATCCTACACTGAGGGTGCGTCGCTGTGATCCTACACTGACTGTGCGTCACTGTAATCCTACACTGACTGTGCATCGCTGTAATCCTACACTGTCTGTGCGTGGCTGTGATCCTACACTGACTGTGCGTCGCTGTGATCCTACACTGACTATGCATCACTGTGATCCTACACTGAGGGTGCGTCGCTGTGATCCTTCACTGACTGTGCATGGCTGTGATCCTACACTGACTGTGCATGGCTGTGATCCTACAATGACTGTGCATGGCTGTGATCCTACACTGACTGTGTGTCGCTGTGATCCTACACTGACTGTGCGTCGCTGTAATCCTACACTGACTGCGTCGCTATAATCCTACACTGACTGTGCGTGGACTGTGATCCTACACTGACTGTGCGTGACTGTGATCTTACACTGACTGTGCGTTACTGTGATCCTACACTGACTGTGCGTCACTGTGATCCTACAGTGACTGTGCGTCGCTGTAATCCTACACTGACTGTGCGTGACTGTGATCCTACACTGAATGTGCGTAGCTGTGATCCTACACTGACTGTGCGTCACTGTAATCCTACACTGACTGTGCGTGACTGTGATCCTACACTGAATGTGCGTAGCTGTGATCCTACACTGACTGTGCGTCGCTGTGATCCTACACGGATTGGTGGTCATTCCGAGTTGATCGCTAGCTGCTTTTACTCGCTCTGCAGCGATGAGGCAAAAAAAGGCACTTCTGCGCAAGTACTATTACAACGGCCGATGTAGTTTCACACAGGGTCTAGCGAAGTTATTCAGTCGCACTGCAGACCGCAGAGTGATTGATATGAAGTGGGCGTTTCTGGGTGTCAACTGACTGTTTTCAGGGAGTGTTCTAAAAAACGCAGGCGTGCCAGGAAAAACGCAGGCGTGGCTGGGCGAACGCAGGGCGTTTGTGACGTCAAAACAGGAACTGATCAGTCTGAAGTGATCGCAAGCGCTGAGTAGATATTGAGCTACTCTAAACCTGCACAAAAAAAGTTTGCCGCCGCTCTGCGATCCTTTCGTTCGCACTTCTGCTAACCTAAAATACACTCCCAGTGGGAGGCGGCATAGCGTTTGCACGGCTGCAAAAAACTGCTAGCGAGCGAATAACTCGGAATGACCACCATTGTGCGTTAGTGTGATCCTACAATGACTGCGTCGCTGTGAAACTCCCGTGATCCCCGTATCACTCCCTTTACAGGCAGAATTAGATGTGTAAAATGGCGTTGGTGTGTCCTAATGTGCGCTTTTTGTTAGCAGCCCGTCAATATTTGCTAATAGGGGAATTTCTCCAAAACCCCTGATACTAAAGTTGTGTGTAGGGTGAGCAATTTGTGTACAGGCGCTAACTCTAAAGAATGGAAGATATAGACTTCCCTTAGTTCTTATATAGCGAGGCGATGTGCAGTCCTCCAAAGGCCCTGTCCTGGTCGGATGTTCTGCCGGATGGGTCTCCAATGTTCCGCAAATTTATATGGAAACGAATGGAAAAAAAAACATATAGTGTAGTACGTTTTGGTTAGATTTCATATGTATCTAGTTCAATAGACGCCACCCCCTTTTCCTTTTAGGGATCCTTAATATGCAATTTTATATAATTACCAAAAGGAAACAGATATTGAGTACGTAGTAGAGTGCCTCGTGCCTCCTCCCAGAAGTGACACCCAAACAATGGTGCAGAGGACAGAAAAAATGGCTCAATTGCCAGATTGTGGACTTGAGACAACGTGTGACTACTCTCCTTTTCAATTGTCCCAAGTGATCGCGCCACAAAGCCCACACCTAGTAGTTTTCAGTGCCTCATACCTCTTCCCAAAAGAATATTCATGTATAAAAACACTCGTGCCAGGATTGGCTTAATTACCAGACTCAAGTGTCGATCAGCATGTGTCTATATCCTTTATAGTAATCACGGGTTGAGGCTCTTCAGACAGATCGTCCCAGATGTAGCATGGGTTTATGCAGATAAAATATGAGAAAAACGCATAGCATAATACGTTTTTTTATTTTTTAAACACAAAGTTAAAAAACCTATGGACTGATCTCTTACTGGAATCCTAAATGTATAGTATAAACAATTACCAAATAGCATGCATAAAAGGCAATTTTAAAACTGAGTCCTTATTCCCTCAGACAACACTCATTGGATAGCATCGGTGACAGCAGAATTAAATCAATTACCAGAGACCCAGAGTATATAGGCATCAATACTCTGGAGGGTGTGGAGAAAGATGTGTACCCAGTCTGCGTTCCGGATCGCTCCCTGGACCCCTCACCTGTCCTGGTAGTTGAGAAAGACCGTGTCGCCGGAGCCGTCCCTCAACCAACGCGTTTCAACCCGCACCTGGGTCTTTTTCAAGGTGATGAGCATGTCTTCTCATAGTCCTGTATTTAAATCCCCTTTGTCCAATCAGGAGCCGTCCTTATTCCCGGTAAATGTGCTCAGCAGAATTAGATGCCTCATACTGTGGATGTCGGTGAATGGATTATGCCTCACGGTGTTACTGGGACAGAAATACTCATCGTGAAATGTGCATTTTTCCTCTGCTAATTAAATAATGCAGAAATCACTGATTGACATGTAAAATATTTTTCCTGTGATAAAATCTGTCAGCAATGTTTGGAATGACTTTAAAAGACATGCTGAGATTTTACACACTGCAATATTCTAACTTTGTTAAATAATGAAATGAAAGAGACATTTTCTGGTGTTGCCAGAAGGCCGTGGGCATGGTGCCTTTCCGGATATGAATTCATATTTACTAAGCAGCATCCATTTTCAAAGCCACTGACTGTCGGCAATAAACACGACAATAATATTAAACGTAGAACCAGGCACATTTTACTAGAGATGAGCGCCGGAAATTTTTCGGGTTTTGTGTTTTGGTTTTGGGTTCGGTTCCGCGGCCGTGTTTTGGGTTCGACCGCGTTTTGGCAAAACCTCACCGAATTTTTTTGGTCGGATTCGGGTGTGTTTTGGATTCGGGTGTTTTTTTCAAAAAACCCTAAAAAACAGCTTAAATCATAGAATTTGGGGGTAATTTTGATCCCAAAGTATTATTAACCTCAAAAAACATAATTTACACTCATTTTCAGCCTATTCTGAACACATCACACCTCACAATATTATTTTTAGTCCTAAAATTTGCACCGAGGTCGCTGTGTGAGTAAGATAAGCGACCCTAGTGGCCGACACAAACACCGGGCCCATCTAGGAGTGGCACTGCAGTGTCACGCAGGATGTCCCTTCCAAAAAACCCTCCCCAAACAGCACATGACGCAAAGAAAAAAAGAGGCGCAATGAGGTAGCTGTGTGAGTAAGATTAGCGACCCTAGTGGCCGACACAAACACCGGGCCCATCTAGGAGTGGCACTGCAGTGTCACGCAGGATGTCCCTTCCAAAAAACCCTCCCCAAACAGCACATGACGCAAAGAAAAAAAGAGGCGCAATGAGGTAGCTGTGTGAGTAAGATTAGCGACCCTAGTGGCCGACACAAACACCGGGCCCATCTAGGAGTGGCACTGCAGTGTCACGCAGGATGGCCCTTCCAAAAAACCCTCCCCAAACAGCACATGACGCAAAGAAAAAAAGAGGCGCAATGAGGTAGCTGACTGTGTGAGTAAGATTAGCGACCCTAGTGGCCGACACAAACACCGGGCACATCTAGGAGTGGCACTGCAGTGTCACGCAGGATGTCCCTTCCAAAAAACCCTCCCCAAACAGCACATGACGCAAAGAAAAAAAGAGGCGCAATGAGGTAGCTGTGTGAGTAAGATTAGCGACCCTAGTGGCCGACACAAACACCGGGCCCATCTAGGAGTGGCACTGCAGTGTCACGCAGGATGTCCCTTCCAAAAAACCCTCCCCAATCAGCACATGATGCAAAGAAAAAGAAAAGAAAAAAGAGGTGCAAGATGGAATTATCCTTGGGCCCTCCCACCCACCCTTATGTTGTATAAACAAAACAGGACATGCACACTTTAACCAACCCATCATTTCAGTGACAGGGTCTGCCACACGACTGTGACTGATATGACGGGTTGGTTTGGACCCCCCCCAAAAAAGAAGCAATTAATCTCTCCTTGCACAAACTGGCTCTACAGAGGCAAGATGTCCACCTCATCTTCACCCTCCGATATATCACCGTGTACATCCCCCTCCTCACAGATTATCAATTCGTCCCCACTGGAATCCACCATCTCAGCTCCCTGTGTACTTTGTGGAGGCAATTGCTGCTGGTCAATGTCTCCGCGGAGGAATTGATTATAATTCATTTTAATGAACATCATCTTCTCCACATTTTCTGGATGTAACCTCGTACGCCGATTGCTGACAAGGTGAGCGGCGGCACTAAACACTCTTTCGGAGTACACACTTGTGGGAGGGCAACTTAGGTAGAATAAAGCCAGTTTGTGCAAGGGCCTCCAAATTGCCTCTTTTTCCTGCCAGTATAAGTACGGACTGTGTGACGTGCCTACTTGGATGCGGTCACTCATATAATCCTCCACCATTCTATCAATGTTGAGAGAATCATATGCAGTGACAGTAGACGACATGTCCGTAATCGTTGTCAGGTCCTTCAGTCCGGACCAGATGTCAGCATCAGCAGTCGCTCCAGACTGCCCTGCATCACCGCCAGCGGGTGGGCTCGGAATTCTGAGCCTTTTCCTCGCACCCCCAGTTGCGGGAGAATGTGAAGGAGGAGATGTTGACAGGTCGCGTTCCGCTTGACTTGACAATTTTGTCACCAGCAGGTCTTTCAACCCCAGCAGACCTGTGTCTGCCGGAAAGAGAGATCCAAGGTAGGCTTTAAATCTAGGATCGAGCACGGTGGCCAAAATGTAGTGCTCTGATTTCAACAGATTGACCACCCGTGAATCCTTGTTAAGCGAATTAAGGGCTGCATCCACAAGTCCCACATGCCTAGCGGAATCGCTCCGTGTTAGCTCCTTCTTCAATGCCTCCAGCTTCTTCTGCAAAAGCCTGATGAGGGGAATGACCTGACTCAGGCTGGCAGTGTCTGAACTGACTTCACGTGTGGCAAGTTCAAAGGGCATCAGAACCTTGCACAACGTTGAAATCATTCTCCACTGCACTTGAGACAGGTGCATTCCATCTCCTATATCGTGCTCAATTGTATAGGCTTGAATGGCCTTTTGCTGCTCCTCCAACCTCTGAAGCATATAGAGGGTTGAATTCCACCTCGTTACCACTTCTTGCTTCAGATGATGGCAGGGCAGGTTCAGTAGTTTTTGGTGGTGCTCCAGTCTTCTGTACGTGGTGCCTGTACGCCGAAAGTGTCCCGCAATTTTTCTGGCCACCGACAGCATCTCTTGCACGCCCCTGTCGTTTTTTAAAAAATTCTGCACCACCAAATTCAAGGTATGTGCAAAACATGGGACGTGCTGGAATTTGCCCATATTTAATGCACACACAATATTGCTGGCGTTGTCCGATGCCACAAATCCACAGGAGAGTCCAATTGGGGTAAGCCATTCCGCGATGATCTTCCTCAGTTGCCGTAAGAGGTTTTCAGCTGTGTGCGTATTCTGGAAAGCGGTGATACAAAGCGTAGCCTGCCTAGGAAAGAGTTGGCGTTTGCGAGATGCTGCTACTGGTGCCGCCGCTGCTGTTCTTGCGGCGGGAGTCCATACATCTACCCAGTGGGCTGTCACAGTCATATAGTCCTGACCCTGCCCTGCTCCACTTGTCCACATGTCCGTGGTTAAGTGGACATTGGGTACAACTGCATTTTTTAGGACACTGGTGAGTCTTTTTCTGACGTCCGTGTACATTCTCGGTATCGCCTGCCTAGAGAAGTGGAACCTAGATGGTATTTGGTAACGGGGGCACACTGCCTCAATAAATTGTCTAGTTCCCTGTGAACTAACGGCGGATACCGGACGCACGTCTAACACCAACATAGTTGTCAAGGACTCAGTTATCCGCTTTGCAGTAGGATGACTGCTGTGATATTTCATCTTCCTCGCAAAGGACTGTTGAACAGTCAATTGCTTACTGGAAGTAGTACAAGTGGGCTTACGACTTCCCCTCTGGGATGACCATCGACTCCCAGCGGCAACAACAGCAGCGCCAGCAGCAGTAGGCGTTACACGCAAGGATGCATCGGAGGAATCCCAGGCAGGAGAGGACTCGTCAGACTTGCCAGTGACATGGCCTGCAGGACTATTGGCATTCCTGGGGAAGGAGGAAATTGACACTGAGGGAGTTGGTGGGGTGGTTTGCGTGAGCTTGGTTACAAGAGGAAGGGATTTACTGGTCAGTGGACTGCTTCCGCTGTCACCCAAAGTTTTTGAACTTGTCACTGACTTATTATGAATGCGCTGCAGGTGACGTATAAGGGAGGATGTTCCGAGGTGGTTAACGTCCTTACCCCTACTTATTACAGCTTGACAAAGGGAACACACGGCTTGACACCTGTTGTCCGCATTTCTGGTGAAATACCTCCACACCGAAGAGCTGATTTTTTTGGTATTTTCACCTGGCATGTCAACGGCCATATTCCTCCCACGGACAACAGGTGTCTCCCCGGGTGCCTGACTTAAACAAACCACCTCACCATCAGAATCCTCCTGGTCAATTTCCTCCCCAGCGCCAGCAACACCCATATCCTCCTCATCCTGGTGTACTTCAACACTGACATCTTCAATCTGACTATCAGGAACTGGACTGCGGGTGCTCCTTCCAGCACTTGCAGGGGGCATGCAAATAGTGGAAGGCGCATGCTCTTCACGTCCAGTGTTGGGAAGGTCAGGCATCGCAAACGACACAATTGGACTCTCCTTGTGGATTTGGGATTTCAAAGAACGCACAGTTCTTTGCGGTGCTTTTGCCAGCTTGAGTCTTTTCAGTTTTCTAGCGAGAGGCTGAGTGCTTCCATCCTCATGTGAAGCTGAACCACTAGCCATGAACATAGGCCAGGGCCTCAGCCGTTCCTTGCCACTCCGTGTGGTAAATGGCATATTGGCAAGTTTACGCTTCTCCTCCGACAATTTTATTTTAGGTTTTGGAGTCCTTTTTTTTCTGATATTTGGTGTTTTGGATTTGACATGCTCTGTACTATGACATTGGGCATCGGCCTTGGCAGACGACGTTGCTGGCATTTCATCGTCTCGGCCATGACTAGTGGCAGCAGCTTCAGCACGAGGTGGAAGTGGATCTTGATCTTTCCCTAATTTTGGAACCTCAACTTTTTTGTTCTCCATATTTTATAGGCAGAACTAAAAGGCACCTCAGGTAAACAATGGAGATGGATGGATTGGATACTAGTATACAATTATGGACGGACTGCCACGGTTAGGTGGTATAAAAAAACCACGGTTAGGTGGTATATATTATAATAATAATACAATTATGGATGGACGGACTGCCTGCCGACTGCCGACACAGAGGTAGCCACAGCCGTGAACTACCGCACTGTACACTGGTTGATAAAGAGATAGTAGTATACTCGTAACAACTAGTATGACACTATGACGACGGTATAAAGAATGAAAAAAAAACCACGGTTAGGTGGTATATATTATAATAATAATACAATTATGGATGGACGGACTGCCTGCCGACTGCCGACACAGAGGTAGCCACAGCCGTGAACTACCGCACTGTACACTGGTTGATAAAGAGATAGTAGTATACTCGTAACAACTAGTATGACACTATGACGACGGTATAAAGAATGAAAAAAAAACCACGGTTAGGTGGTATATATTATAATAATAATACAATTATGGATGGACGGACTGCCTGCCGACTGCCGACACAGAGGTAGCCACAGCCGTGAACTACCGCACTGTACACTGGTTGATAAAGAGATAGTAGTATACTCGTAACAACTAGTATGACACTATGACGACGGTATAAAGAATGAAAAAAAAACCACGGTTAGGTGGTATATATTATAATAATAATACAATTATGGATGGACGGACTGCCTGCCGACTGCCGACACAGAGGTAGCCACAGCCGTGAACTACCGCACTGTACACTGGTTGATAAAGAGATAGTAGTATACTCGTAACAACTAGTATGACACTATGACGACGGTATAAAGAAAGAAAAAAAAATACCACAGTTAGGTGGTATATATTATAATAATAATACAATTATGGATGGACGGACTGCCTGCCGACTGCCGACACAGAGGTAGCCACAGCCGTGAACTACCGCACTGTACACTGGTTGATAAAGAGATAGTAGTATACTCGTAACAACTAGTATGACACTATGACGACGGTATAAAGAATGAAAAAAAAACCACGGTTAGGTGGTATATATTATAATAATAATACAATTATGGATGGACGGACTGCCTGCCGACTGCCGACACAGAGGTAGCCACAGCCGTGAACTACCGCACTGTACACTGGTTGATAAAGAGATAGTAGTATACTCGTAACAACTAGTATGACACTATGACGACGGTATAAAGAATGAAAAAAAAACCACGGTTAGGTGGTATATATTATAATAATAATACAATTATGGATGGACGGACTGCCTGCCGACTGCCGACACAGAGGTAGCCACAGCCGTGAACTACCGCACTGTACACTGGTTGATAAAGAGATAGTAGTATACTCGTAACAACTAGTATGACACTATGACGACGGTATAAAGAATGAAAAAAAAACCACGGTTAGGTGGTATATATTATAATAATAATACAATTATGGATGGACGGACTGCCTGCCGACTGCCGACACAGAGGTAGCCACAGCCGTGAACTACCGCACTGTACACTGGTTGATAAAGAGATAGTAGTATACTCGTAACAACTAGTATGACACTATGACGGTATAAAGAATGAAAAAAAAACCACGGTTAGGTGGTATATATTATAATAATAATACAATTATGGATGGACGGACTGCCTGCCGACTGCCGACACAGAGGTAGCCACAGCCGTGAACTACCGCACTGTACACTGGTTGATAAAGAGATAGTAGTATACTCGTAACAACTAGTATGACACTATGACGACGGTATAAAGAAAGAAAAAAAAATACCACGGTTAGGTGGTATATATTGTAATACAATTATGGATGGACGGACTGCCTGCCGAGTTCCGACTGCCGACACAGAGGTAGCCACAGCCGTGAACTACCGCACTGTACTGTGTCTGCTGCTAATATAGACTGGTTGATAAAGAGATAGTATACAATACATACAACAATATACTACTATACTGGTGGTCAGGCACTGGTCACCACTAGTCACACTGGCAGTGGCACTCCTGCAGCAAAAGTGTGCACTGTTTAATTTTAAATTAATATAATATTATGTACTCCTGGGGGCTCCTGCTATAACAACCTGCAGTGCTCCCCAGTCTCCCCCACAATTATTATAAGCTTTGCCTTTTATACATTGATGTGCAGCACACTGGGCTGAGCTGAGTGCACACAGACTGAGTCACACTGTGTGACTGGCTGCTGCTGTGTATCGTTTTTTTTCAGGCAGAGAACGGATATAGCAGAGAACGGATATATTATATTAAAATAAATAAAAGTTAACTAACAACAACTGCACTGGTCACTGTGGTAAACTCTGTCTGACTCTGCACAATCTCTCTCTCTCTTCTAATCTAATTTCTAATGGAGAGGACGCCAGCCACGTCCTCTCCCTATCAATCTCAATGCACGTGTGAAAATGGCGGCGACGCGCGGCTCCTTATATAGAATCCGAGTCTCGCGAGAATCCGACAGCGTCATGATGACGTTCGGGCGCGCTCGGGTTAACCGAGCAAGGCGGGAGGATCCGAGTCTGCTCGGACCCGTGAAAAAAACATGAAGTTCGTGCGGGTTCGGTTTCAGAGAAACCGAACCCGCTCATCTCTACATTTTACATTATCATTGGAAATGCAGCGGGACTGCTGTTAGTGGGGGGAATACAGACCCCTGCGATCAGATAGTCGCTGCCTACAGGGGGGAGGGTATATGGTGTGAGCGCATTTGTAGCAGAGCAGTCTCTGCGCAGCCCAGGACTTACTCAGCCGCTGCGATGGTTTCCTGGTGATCGGGGCCGGAGCTGATGTTAGACACCCTCCCTCCAAACGCCTGAGCCCGCCTGCGTTTTCGTTTTTCCGGACACTCCTGCAAAACGGTCAACTGCCACCCACAAACAGCCGCTTCCTTTCAATCACCTTGCGATGGCCTGTGCGATCATTTTTTTCTCACCATTCCGTCGCTAGGCACCGATGCCCAGTGCAGTTGTCCGACGCGCCGGCACATTGTGGTGCATATGCATGCGCAGTTCAGATCTGATCGCCTGCTTTGCGACAATGCACAGCTGCGATCAGATCTGAATAACCCCCCCTGTGCGCGGCTTTGTAAAGCTAATTTTTAGTAAATATTGGGTCTACTGTATTTACTAACCATTGGCAAGAGATAAAGGGGGTAATTCCAAGTTGATCGCAGCAGGAAATTTTTTAGCAGTTGGGCAAAACCATGTGCACTGCAGGGGGGGGGGGGGAGCAGATATAACATGTGCAGAGAGAGTTAGATTTGGGTGTGTTATAAACCTCATATAGTCCGAGGATTGTCCGTAACATAAACCATAACATCTTAACACTTAATTATAATAAATAAAGACACGGAGACTTGAGTTTGGCAGAAAATGTTAGCTATTTATTTAAGTGAACCATTAACTGTGAATAATTAAACTAAAGTATGGTGGCCAGAAAGAACGGCTAAAACAACCCTATCCCATAAACAAACTATCTTATAAAAAATTGACGTAAACCTTCCAACAAACAATAGGTATCCGCTCAACCTCCATCCTGACTACCCACCCATGAAGGTGATGAGGCTGCCACCCGAGAAGGCGGTCCAGCAGATGTAAAACCAGTCAGCGAAGGAGAGCGCACCTAAAAATCAACCACCAAACGACTTCCAATCCACTCTTTAATACAACAAATGTTAACTTGCCGTTCTTTCCCGCCAACAGCGAAGTTCTGCTCCACAGAAACTACGCACCGCCACCATACCCCTAACGCACCGAACCAACCACCGAAAACAGATCCTCCAGAAATATAGATAGTCCCTGTCCTGTCAAGTGCACCCCATCAGGTCTAAACAAGTAGAAGTACCGGGACTTGATCCGCTGGTGCCAAACTACCGCACCGCCATGGGCCACCACAAACTTAGCAACCGCGGCATTCACTTTCCGGCGAGCCACATCGATCGCCCGACAATTCACCACTCCACGCTAACACAACCGCGTCACTATACAAGACCAGATAAGCCTACAGCCTGGCCAAGCGCCCGTAATCACTTGCAAATCCTGAATAATGGCCAATCGAAGATTCACCGCCTTCCTCTTACCCAGGTCGTTCCCTCCTAAGTGAATCACCAACAGCTTGGGGATGCCAAACCGCCGAACCTGCTCCATAAGCCTCGCTTTCAGGACATGCCAAAGCATACCCCGAACACCTATCCACCGTACGTCATCCGATCCAACAAAGCAAGGAGCCCCTTCCGCAGCCAGAAACTCAGCTGCCCAATAAACATAGGAGTGACCAATCACCCACACACCACACACATCCTCCCGCCAACCTATAAGGGGAAAAACAGATAAACAAATGTGAATATGTGAGGTAAAACCAAACCCAACCCAGAACAGGAACCAACTACTAAAACGAGGATCTGCCAAAAAGAAAATTTGAATAGAGGACTATAACTTTCCTCTTGGACAAGCTTCAGGCCAATCGAAGCAACAGAAAGAAACAAAAGGAAAAGCAAAATAATAAAAAGGGGGAGGGAAGGGGGGGGGGTTAGAGTTGGGGGGTGTAGGGACACGCAGGATAACTCGGCTGGAGGTGAAACGTAAAAACCTGCTGAGGAACTTGTAATTAGATGCCAATTAGCCGAATTGAATGAATTAAGCCAAATCAGTTCGTCAGTTTAGGCAAAAAATCGCGAAGCACTCCAGACCCCCACTGCCAGAGGTGGCGAGTAGCTAGCCATCCGAGTAGGGAGGACAGGGGAGACAAACAAAACAGCACGAACACACTGAACTGAAACACATAACGCAGTAAACGAACAACATGTTAGTAGCAACAAACTCGCTTACGCAACAGCGGGCCGAATGTAACGCTTATAAGCCGCCGACTTCCAGCGGCCCAAAGCCTTAATTTCGTCCACAGCGTGCCCTGCAGATGCTGCGGAAGTGGAGGCCCCCGATTCTAAAGGAATGTGAACCCAAGTCCCGAGGGGAGAGGCCCAAACTGGACAGGCAGCGCCGCATCATCCATGTAAATTGGTACTTCGTCAATGGCGACCCATCGTAATGTAGCAGCTAAGACCCCTCAGACAAGGGCCTGACCTCCGCATACCGACCAGCCAACGCCACCGGACAACAGTCCCCATCACCCGATGGTGCCAAAGTGATCCAATGACCTCTACCCATCTGATCAGTTTTGGAGCGGCGCAGCCTGCACAGCATGGACCCCCCACCCACAACAACATCCACGCGCCATACCATGGCCTCTGACTTCTTAGAAGCCGCAACCAGCTCAGAAACCCTGAACGCGCCATGGAAAGCCATGGAAAAAGCCAGCTGAAACAGGAGCGCTTCAAAACGGGAGTCTGCCACCCCCGCCACCGCCCCTAAGAGGGAAGAAAGCAGGGACGCATCAATAGGGCGCCGACCATCAGGAGGGACCGGTGCCGAGCGCGCCCAACCTCTAAGCGCCCTCGCCAGCAGGAAACCCTTCATAAAATCCGGCATACCCTTCAATTTAGAATAAAAGGATATCCCGGCGAGGTATCGAGACACCACGGCCCTCGATCTCCCCGTTACGAAGAGTTGCCAAACAAAGTCTAGAAACAAGCTCTGACCCCTCTTACCTTACCAGCGAGAGTGGACGGAGCCAAAGACAGCTTCGCTAGCCCTTCCAATCCGCCATGATGACCTGCAAACATAAGAAGGGCAGGGCAAACCTGCCGAATCAGCCTCCGGGGGCCAGCAAACGGAACCTATCCCACTGCCCCCTGGACAATGCATCGGCGATCCCATTATCAACCCCGGGGACGTGTTGAGCCCTAAACAGAATATTGCAGCGCATACAAGTCAGCACGAGTCGCGACAACACCAGAAGGACCCGGAGGGCCTTCGCTCTTTGGTTGTTAACCGCGTGCACGACCCCTAAGTTATCGCAGCGGAAGAGAATACTGCGATCGCGAAGGCGCTCTCCCCAAACCTCCAAGGCCACCATGATGGGAAAAAGATCCAGCAACAACAGGTCGCCGGTCAGCCCCTCCCGCGACCAAGACTCGGGCCATGAGGCCGCGCACCAATCCCCGTCTAGATAACAACCGAACCCCGACGAGCCCGCTGCATCCGTAAACAACTGCAGGTCGAAACTGTCAACGAGCGGGGCCATCCAGATCAGCACACCATTGAAATCCACCAGAAACGAAACCCACATAGCGAGGTCCCGCCTAATCTCAGCCGAGAAACGGACAAAATGGTGCGGCCTGGACACCCCAGCCGTGGACCGTTCCAACTTCCGACAAAAAACCCTGCCCATGGGAATCACCCGACAGGCAAAGTTCAACAGGCCTAGGAGGGATTGAGCCTCCCGCAATGTCACCTTACGCCGCTCCGAGCACTGCGCAATGGACTCCCGAAGCTTCGCAACCTTGTCCTGAGGCAGCCGGCAAGCTCCCGCGACCGTATCGATCTCGATACCTAAAAAGGACAAACAGGAGAGGGGCCCCTCCGTCTTGTCCTCGGCCACAGGGACGCCAAAATGCCCCAACAAGGCACGCAGCGGAAAAAGCAGGAAACCACAATGAGGAGAACCCGCGGGCCCCACGCACAAAAAATCATCTAGGTAATGTGCAATCCCGCTACCTCCGCAAGAAAACTCCACACCCGGTCGCCCCCCGCGGAAGCAATTGGAAGCAGGGTGGGATTCGTTACATCGTAAGCAAAGGTGGCGAAAACGACACCTTTTTTTTCTGTGCAGGGTAAATACTGGCTTCTTTATTTTTACACTGCAATTTAGATTGCAGATTGAACTCACCACACCCAAATCTAACTCTCTCTGCACATGTTACATGCCTCCCCTGCAGTGCACATGGTTTTGCCCAACTGCTAACAAAAATCCTGCTGCGATCAACTCAGAATTACCCCCCATATGCACTGCAGGGAGGGGGGGCAGATATAACATTTGCAGAGAGAGTTAGATTTGGGTGGGT
The DNA here is from genome assembly GCF_028390025.1 of Pseudophryne corroboree. Lineage (NCBI taxonomy): Eukaryota > Metazoa > Chordata > Amphibia > Anura > Myobatrachidae > Pseudophryne > Pseudophryne corroboree. The sequence goes on from NC_086446.1 coordinate 788,454,092, forward strand.
TATTTTGTTTCTGTGCAGGGTAAATACTGGCTGCTTTATTTTTACACTGCAATTTAGATTGCAGATTGAACACGCTCCACCCAAATCTCTCTCTCTCTGCACATGTTATATCTGCCTCCCCTGCAGTGCACATGGTTTTGCCCAACTGCTAACAAAATTCCTGCTGCGATCAACTTGGAATTACCCCCAAAGTACAAACTAATCATGTCTGTGTTTGACAGTTAGGAGCTGGTTGGTTGGTACTTAGGGGTCTATTTACTAAGCTTTGGATGGAGATAAAGTGGATGGAGAAAATGTACCAGCCAATCAGCTCCTAACTGTCATTTTTCAAACACAGCCTGTGACATGTCAGTTAGGAGCTGATTGGCTGGTACTTTTTTTCCATCCACTTTATCTCCATCCAAAGCTTAGTAAATAGAACCCTTTATCTCTCTCTACTTTATCTCTCCCCAAGACTGTGGGCCTAATACAGCATGGATCTTAGATATGTGCGAAAAATCACACATCCACGATCCATTATACAGTTATTGACATGCGGGGTGACGCCTAGCACAGGGCAAGTCTGTTCCGCATTCCGGGCCCTGCCCCCCAACAAGCGAAAGCATTGCACAGCGGCGATACATTCGCGTTTAGGGTAGCCCTCGGCCTGCGGAGCCTAGCTGCGAAAGTAGGTAGGTACCCGCCATGTTTTGGGTCACAGCGGCTGAGTGTGACATGGCCCGTCGCGCAAACAGCCTGGACACGCCTGCTTTGTCCAAACCACTCCCTCCCCAACGCCACCACAATGCCACCTAAACAAAGTGAGATGCCGTCGCACACTTCACAGGGCTTCAGCATACGAATGTTGCTGTGGCAGCGTTCCATGCAGAATTAGGGCCCTTAGTACATAGGGGGTAATTCCAAGTTGATCGCAGCAGGAAATTTTTTAGCAGTTGGGCAAAACCATGTGCACTGCAGGGGGGGACAGATATAACATGTGCAGAGAGATAGATTTGGGTGTGGTGAGTTCAATCTGCAATCTAATTTGCAGTGTAAAAATAAAGCAGCCAGTATTTACCCTGCACAGAAACAAAATAACCCACCCAAATCTAACTCTCTCTGCACATGTTATATCTGCCTCCCCTGCAGTGCACATGGTTTTGCCCAACTGCTACAAAATATCCTGCTGCGATCAACTTGGAATTACCCCCATAGACCCGTATATTTCCAAGACTTTTTTGTAATTAAACCAAAATCTCACTTCCATCCATGGTGTATAGTAAAATTTTGAAGGATGCCCCTAGAGGAATCCCATACAGACACCACAAGAACATACAAACGACACACAGATAGGGCCCTGGTTAGAATTTATTCCTCAGCGCAGGTGCTGTCAGCCAGCAATACTGACCACAGTGCCAATGTGCCAGACAAAATCTACATTCAAAGGGATTATGAGTTTATGACTAAAATATATTTACTTCCATATCCCACGCACACAATTCCTCTTGGAGCAGCCGACAAGCACACACTGGGAAGGGGTTAAATAATTGACTGTATTGTTGAGCAGTTTTACTGAAATACTTGTTGATGTTGTGAACGTCGCACAGGATAATTGCGCCAGCTGCCAGGAGTTTCGGGATGATGATGTGTTATGGGTCCCGGCAAATAATATACTATTAAAAAGCATTGACAGCGCTAATTGAGAACTGCGCTACTGTTTATTCATGAGGTGGTCCTCAGTCGCCATTACGTAGCGAGCAGAAGTTACTCAGCTTTCTGAATAGACTTCAAATGATTTAATGATTAGGGGTCCTACAGTGTCTCAGGTGCAATGATAGATTGTATCCCTGCACTAGAGTGGTCATTCCGAGTTGATCGCTCGCTAGCTGTTTTTAGCAGCCGTGCAAACGCTAAGCCGCCTCCCACTGGGAGTGTATTTTAGCTTAGCAGAAGTGCGTACGAAAGGATCGCAGAGCGGCGGCAAAGTTTTTTTGTGCAGTTTCTGAGTACAGTAGCTCAAAACCTACTCAGCGCTTGCGATCACTTCAGACTGTTCAGTTCCTGTTTTGACGTCACAAACACGCCCTGCGTTCGCCCAGCCACGCCTGCGTTTTTCCTGGCATGCCTGCGTTTTTCATAACACTCCCTGAAAACGGTCAGTTGACACCCAGAAACGCCCACTTCCTGTCAATCACTCTGCGGCCACCAGTGCGACTGAAAAGCTTCGCTAGACCCTGTGTGAAACTGCATCGATCTTTGTAATAGTACGTCGCGCATGCGCATTGTGCCACATACGCATGCGCAGAAGTGCTGTTTTTTTAGCCTCATCGCTGCACAGCGAACAAATGCAGCTAGCGCTCAACTCGGAATGACCACCTAAATCGCTGTCCCCGTGTTTGGCGCTATGCAATGCGATGTGAATAGGGTATTCGCCGAAGAGGCCGTGCCACCCCTGTCCCCTCTTCACTTAACAAGAGAGCAAAAAGCAAACTACAGAGGAGAGAAGCCACTTCCCAGATACAGAGATCAGGCATATTTATCAATATCAGGTTTTAGACGTGATAATTAATTATACATTTTATCGCCGCTATTTGCTGCAATAAAAAAATGAAGATTCGCCTGAATGTAACAATATACAGGGTGTAAGAAGTGAAGAGGTCGCGTTAGCTTCTATTTCAGGACCCGGCAAAGCTACTGCGCTAGCAGACTGCTCATTGCCGGCGTCCATTGCTAGGGAGGGTTCCTACGAAACCCTCTCCTGGTAATTTCTTCGGCATGTAGTCCGTAGGGTACAGCGGTTAACGCCGTCTGGAGATAGTAACGCAATCTGGAGCTTGGTAAATCTGACGGCCTAGCAGCCCCAATAGGAAAGGGGACCCCAAAACGAGGGAAAGACGGGGGGGGGGGGGGCAGAGTATGTATAGTATGTATCATTCTCCTGGGTATATTGAAGGTTTTTTCCACTGAGAGTTTTTTAAACTTTTTACGTAAAGTTTTTCTTAGTGCAGTCGACGTGGGAACCTGCCCCTGCAAACGCAGAAATGAGTCCCACTAATATAGTCCCACAGGATAGACGCAAACTTCTAGGCGCAATCTGAGCTATGTAATGAAACAGAACTAACATTGCAGTAACGATAGTCCCCTCATAGGCAAACACAGGGGGGGAGGGGGGGGGGGGGTTCTGATTGCCCGGAAACCCCCCCTCCTCTTGGCTCAAATTTTGCCAATACCAACAGTATATAATACAATTACTAGAGCTGCTGCCACATCACGCAAGTCAAGAGACAGAGCAGAGCTGCTACACATGCCCAGTGGTAGCAGCTTCTTCTATTAAAATTGCGGTGTGTGGATCTGAGCACTCAGTCAGTGCACTGGACCAGATAGCAGCTACCAGGAAGAAGAGACAGGAACCTTATCATGAGGTGGGAGAATGTGTGCTTAGAAAGTGCAGTACTGGTTCCATTGTGTTTGCATATTTATTTATTATAGTATGTTTAACCTTTTTCATGACCACTTATCTTATTTATCTTATCTAAATGTTTGATACAGTCTATACTATAGACCGTCTATAGTGTTACATATTAATTTAATACTGTATTCCAATGTTCTGCAGAGTGGGAGACTGTGGATTACATTTGGAAACCCCCCTCTAGAAATCCTGCTTTTGCCCCTGCCCCTCGCTGTCATCATTTACTCACGCTATAAATAACTAAATCAAGCAGTATTTTAGGCTACAAAAAATGTATTCTTAAATTTAACAAGGTGACACTGAGGAGCAGGAGGCTGGCGACCCATATATATACTCACAGTGACACATCCGTATATATATATTTAACTAACCTGTATGCAGTATTTAAATTATCCTCAGGCGTAGTTACATCTCCCATAAGATCATGACGGTTAGGAATGACCAAACCTTTTATTTGTTTGTGTAATGACCCAGGGAGTCCTCGGAAGAACGAGATATTTACAGGAATTCTTTACCAGCTTTAGAATTAATACATTAACGATTTATGCTGCCTGGAACGACCTGTCTCTGGTTCTGTATTCTTATCTGCTGCATACATAACATTGTCTGTAACCTAATCCTATCTCTGGCTCATAATGCCACGCACATCTTGCTTCGTACGCTCATGTAACGCATTCACCCTTACACTACCCTATTAATTGGTTGTACCCATGACAGGCCAACACTGACGCATCAATCCATAATAAATATGGCTGTCAGGCTCATTCGCCGTCAACCACATCCCTGGTTTTCCGCTACTTGTCCTGGTTTGCAAAGTCATCCTATGCAAGTCTCTGACACAGTCACTCAATAAAGCAGTATGCTTATTTTTATCCCAGGAACTTTTATCCATTATCTTATTACATTTTCTGTAGAACTTCTCTAGAGCTGAACCTGCTCGCCCGAACTCTCTGCCTCTCTCTCCCTTTGTAACGACTGAAATAATGTCATCTTCTCAGTGCAACTTACTGATGGCCTCTTTACATCTTTTCTCTACAAAGTTTTGTTTTGGCCATCATATGTTCAGTTAGTCTGACCAGTCACATAGCTGGACAAACACAAACAACAGTGCTTCTAGAGATTGGTGTATATTTTAATAATCACACAGTTAAAAAACTTAATTCACACATACCGGCCAGTAATTAAATCACAAACTATATATGTACATAAAATCATGCATAAATGCACATATTAAGAACTGAAGGATTTAAGCAGCATCTCATAATTAAAAGTCAAGCACAGTTAGTTCATTATTCCTTATAGACCTCATGCAATTTTGGTCAGCTGTTTTAGTCACGTTTTCATTGCACTGATATTATGCAATTGCTTAGTCCAACTAGATGTTAAATTGATGTTAGTGAGTTAGTTGATAAAGTTCATAATATAATGATTCAATAGCACTGCAGCACAAATGGCTTTTATATCACTTGTTTCATTCGCCAAGCTCCCAATGGAGCATATGGAAACTTCTCCTGGCTCCTGGTGTCTTCAACACATTGTTGGTGCCATATCTGGAGTGTCCAATAGGGCTTGTAGATGGTGAGTGTGCCGTGAAAAATGTACCGGTACCGGACAAATGTAGGACCTCTTACGCGTTTCTCCGCCTCTTAACACGTCAGCGGCTTCCTCAGAGACGATATCACATAGCTGACACCTTTGTGTGGCTTTTAGATTGCCCGCTCTGATGAGCAAATGCCTATATCCCCCCTTGCGTCACTTTTATACCCCTGTGTAATGTTTATGCAGCTTTGCTTAAATTGTAAAACAAGCAATAAAATGTTCTTCATACATACTGTACAGTAATAAAATATGTATGATGTTACAGGGACAATCTAAGGCATAAACAATAAACTACTGTATGTCTGGATTTATTTTAATATGACCCCAACCGATTAGCTGTACAATTTATTTGGTGCCTAGCAGTAGACTGATGATTGCTGCGAGTTTTCGGGATTGACCAGCTCTCTGATTGCTGTGAAATATGTAGTATTAATAATTAACTTGTCATGCACACGCTACCTCCTCTGCGGGTGACGCACGGCAGCTGCTATCTCTTCAGAATGAATGGACCTATTTTGTTTTTCAGTAAACTAAAAGGAACTGGTAAAAGGGTGATTTGGAGCTCTGCAATAGCCGTGTGGCCTATCTGCTATTCTTTAGAACTAAAGGGGCGGATATTGCAGACCAATTACTACAAGGAGACTCATGGTGAATATCTAAACTGCAAGCAATGGAAATTATGTGCCTCAACGAGTGTAATGATCTGTTGGAGCGTGTGTGAAACGTAGTGATTACACAATGGTGGTCATTCCGAGTTGATCGCTCGCTAGCAGTTTTTAGCAGCCGTGCAAACGCTATGCCGCCTCCCAGTGGAAGTGTATTTTAGCTTAGCAGAAGTGCGAACGAAGGGATCGCAGAGAGGCTACAAAATAGTTTTGTGCAGTTTCAGAGTAGCTTCAGACCTACTCAGCGCTTGCGATCACTTCAGACCATTCAGTTCCTGATTTGACGTCACAAACACGCCCTGCGTTTGCCCAGCTATGCCTGCGTTTTTCCTGGCATGCCTGTGTTTTTCCGAACACTCCCTGAAAACGGTCAGTTGACACCCAGATACGCCAATCATTCTGCGTCTGCCTGTGCGACTGGAAAGCATCGCTAGACCCTGTGTGAAACGACATCGTTCATTGCAATAGTACGCCGTGCGTTCGCATTGCACTGTATACGCATGCGCAGAAGTGTGTTTTTTTTGCCTCATCACTGCACAGCGAACGAATGCAGCTAGCGAACAACCATGCGTGTGTGTGTGTGTGTGTGTGTGTGTGCGAATGCATGCCTATTCCTAAAATCAAGGAGGCCCTAGAATTTTGGAGCCCTAAACAGGGGTTTAGGTTACGGGGAGGGGGGGAGAGAGGTTAGGTTTAGGGTGCAGCTATTGCAGAGCCCCGAGGGGGATTTCTGGCATTACTGTATTTTTAGCCCTAAGAGGAAGACCTGAACTTGTGTGTGGTATCCTCTGTAAAGGAGCCATATTGTTCAAGCTTTGTGCAATCAGGTATGCGGGAGATAGAAATGACAAGAGGTGGAGGATCAGGCGGGGGCCTTACAAAGCTGCTAACCTTCCTTACACAGATCTGCCCTCTGTTATCTTACCCACAAACGGGTCCCCTGGTTGGAGGGCGTGTGTAAGCCGCTATACTGTGTGTATTTCTAATTTCAGGATAAGACACCAAAAATAGCAATTTTCAAATTCACACGGTAACAAAGAACAAATGCAGCTTCCTATTATTAGCCCGACAATTTATCCAGAGTTGTTATTGTAATTATTCCAAGATTTAATGGGGACTAATTATCATTCAAAGGCTGGAATTATTTAAGCAATCATGTAGCAACGCTATTATACTGCTGTTATATAATGATAATAATAATAGTGATGTGCACCGGACATTTTTCGGGTTTTGTGTTTTGGTTTTGGATTCGGTTCCGCGGCCGTGTTTTGGATTCGGACGCGTTTTGGCAAAACCTCACCGAAAATTTTTGGTCGGATTTGGGTGTGTTTTGGATTCGGGTGTTTTTTTTACAAAAAACGCTAAAAAACAGCTTAAATCATAGAATTTGGGGGTCATTTTGATCCCATAGTATTATTAACCTCAATCACCATAATTTCCACTCATTTCCAGTCTATTCTGAACACCTCACACCTCACAATATTATTTTTAGTCCTAAAATTTTCACCGAGGTCACTGGATGGCTAAGCTAAGCGACACAAGTGGCCGACACAAACACCTGGCCCATCTAGGAGTGGCACTGCAGTGTCAGACAGGATGGCACTTCAAAAAAATAGTCCCAAACAGCACATGATGCAAAGAAAAAAAGAGGCGCACCAAGGTCGCTGTGTGACTAAGCTAAGCGACACAAGTGGCCGACACAAACACCTGGCCCATCTAGGAGTGGCACTGCAGTGTCAGGCAGGATGGCACTTCAAAAAAAATTGTCCACAAACAGCACATGATGCAAAGAAAAATGAAAGAAAAAAGAGGTGCAAGATGGAATTATCCTTGGGCCCTCCCACCCACCCTTATGTTGTATAAACAGGACATGCACACTTTAACGAACCCATCATTTCAGCGACAGGGTCTGCCACACGACTGTGACTGAAATGACTGGTTGGTTTGGGCCCCCACCAAAAAAAGAAGCAATCAATCTCTCCTTGCACAAACTGGCTCTACAGAGGCAAGATGTCCACCTCATCATCATCCTCCGATTCCTCACCCCTTTCACTGTGTACATCCCCCTCCTCACAGATTATTAATTCGTCCCCACTGGAATCCACCATCTCAGGTCCCTGTGTACTTTGTGGAAGCAATTGCTGCTGGTGAATGTCTCCACGGAGGAATTGATTATAATTCATTTTGATGAACATCATCTTCTCCACATTTTCTGGATGTAACCTCGTACGCCGATTGCTGACAAGGTGAGCGGCTGCACTAAACACTCTTTCGGAGTACACACAGGAGGGAGGGCAACTTAGGTAGAATAAAGCCAGTTTGTGCAAGGGCCTCCAAATTGCCTCTTTTTCTGCCAGTATACGTACGGACTGTCTGACGTGCCTACTTGGATGCGGTCACTCATATAATCCTCCACCATTCTTTCAATGGTGAGAGAATCAAATGAAGTGACAGTAGACGACATGTCAGTAATCGTTGGCAGGTCCTTCAGTCCGGACCAGATGTCAGCACTCGCTCCTGACTGCCCTGCATCACCGCCAGCAGGTGGGCTCGGAATTCTTAGCCTTTTACTCGCACCCCCAGTTGCGGGAGAATGTGAAGGAGGAGATGTTGACGGGTCACGTTCCGCTTGACTTGACAATTTTCTCACCAGCAGGTCTTTGAACCTCTGCAGACTTGTGTCTGCTGGAAAGAGAGATACAATGTAGGTTTTAAATCTAGGATCGAGCACGGTGGCCAAAATGTAGTGCTCTGATTTCAACAGATTGACCACCCGTGAATCCTGGTTAAGCGAATTAAGGGCTCCATCCACAAGTCCCACATGCCTAGCGGAATCGCTCTGTTTTAGCTCCTCCTTCAATGTCTCCAGCTTCTTCTGCAAAAGCCTGATGAGGGGAATGACCTGACTCAGGCTGGCAGTGTCTGAACTGACTTCACGTGTGGCAAGTTCAAAGGGTTGCAGAACCTTGCACAACGTTGAAATCATTGTCCACTGCGCTTGAGTCAGGTGCATTCCCCCTCCTTTGCCTATATCGTGGGCAGATGTATAGGCTTGAATGGCCTTTTGCTGCTCCTCCATCCTCTGAAGCATATAGAGGGTTGAATTCCACCTTGTTACCACCTCTTGCTTCAGATGATGGCAGGGCATGTTCAGGAATGTTTGCTGGTGCTCCAGTCTTCTGTACGTGGTGGCTGAATGCCGAAAGTGGCCCGCAATTCTTCGGGCCACCGACAGCATCTCTTGCATGCCCCTGTCGTTTTTTAAATAATTCTGCACCACCAAATTCAATGTATGTGCAAAACATGGGACGTGCTGGAATTTGCCCAGATGTAATGCACGCACAATATTGCTGGCGTTGTCCGATGTCATAAATCCCTAGGAGAGTCCAATTGGGGTAAGCCATTCTGCGATGATCTTCCTCCGTTTCCGTAAGAGGTTGTCAGCTGTGTGCCTCTTCTGGAAAGCGGTGATACAAAGCGTAGCCTGCCTAGGAACGAGTTGGCGTTTGCGAGATGCTGCTACTGGTGCCGCCGCTGCTGTTCTTGCTGCGGGAGGCAATACATCTACCCAGTGGGCTGTCACAGTCATATAGTCCTGAGTCTGCCCTGCTCCACTTGACCACATGTCCGTGGTTAAGTGGACATTGGGTACAACTGCATTTTTTAGGACACTGGTGACTCTTTTTCTGAGGTCTGTGTACATTTTCGGTATCGCCTGCCTTGAGAAATGGAACCTAGATGGTATTTGGTACCGGGGACACAGTACCTCAATCAAGTCTCTAGTTGCCTCTGAATTAACGGTGGATACCGGAACCACGTTTCTCACCGCCCAGGCTGCCAAGGCCTGAGTTATCTGCTTTGCAGCAGGATGACTGCTGTGATATTTCATCTTCCTCGCAAAGGACTGTTGGACAGTCAATTGCTTACTGGAAGTAGTACAAGTGGTCTTCCGACTTCCCCTCTGGGATGACGATCGACTCCCAGCAGCTACAACAGCAGCGCCAGCAGCAGTAGGCGTTACACTCAAGGATGCATCGGAGGAATCCCAGGCAGGAGAGGACTCGTCAGACTTGCCAGTGACATGGCCTGCAGGACTATTGGCTTTCCTGGGTAAGGAGGAAATTGACACTGAGGGAGTTGGTGGTGTGGTTTGCAGGAGCTTGGTTACAAGAGGAAGGGATTTAGTGGTCAGTGGACTGCTTCCGCTGTCATCCAAAGTTTTTGAACTTGTCACTGACTTATGATGAATGTACTGCAGGTGACGTATAAGGGAGGATGTTCCGAGGTGGTTAATGTCCTTACCCCTACTTATTACAGCTTGACAAAGGCAACACACGGCTTGACACCTGTTGTCCGCATTTGTGTTGAAATAATTCCACACCGAAGAGCTGATTTTTTTTGTATTTTGACCAGACATGTCAATGGCCATATTCGTCCCACGGACAACAGGTGTCTCCCCGGGTGCCTGACTTAAACAAACCACCTCACCACCAGAATCCTCCTTGTCAATTTCCTCCCCAGCGCAAGCAACACTCATATCCTCATCCTGGTGTACTTCAACACTGACATCTTCAATTTGACTATCAGGAACTGGACTGCGGGTGCTCCTTCCAGCACTTGCAGGGGGCGTGCAAATGGTGAAAGGCGCAAGCTCTTCCCGTCCAGTGTTGGGAAGGTCAGGCATCGCAACCGACACAATTGGACTCTCCTTGGGTATTTGTGATTTAGAAGAATGCACAGTTCTTTGCTGTGCTTTTGCCAGCTTAATTCTTTTCATTTTTCTAGCGAGAGGATGAGTGCTTCCATCCTCATGTGAAGCTGAACCACTAGCCATGAACATAGGCCAGGGCCTCAGCCGTTCCTTGCCACTCCGTGTCGTAAATGGCATATTGGCAAGTTTACGCTTCTCCTCAGACGCTTTTAATTTTGATTTTTGGGTCATTTTACTGAACTTTTGTTTTTTGGATTTTACATGCTCTCTACTATGACATTGGGCATCGGCCTTGGCAGACGACGTTGATGGCATTTCATCGTCTCGGCCATGACTAGTGGCAGCAGCTTCAGCACGAGGTGGAAGTGGATCTTGATCTTTCCCTATTTTAACCTCCACATTTTTGTTCTCCATTTTTTAATGTGTGGAATTATATGCCAGTAACTATCAATAGCAATGGCCTACTACTATATATACTGCGCACAACTGAAATGCACCACAGGTATGGATGGATAGTATACTTGACGACACAGAGGTAGGTACAGCAGTGGCCTTCTGTACCGTACTGCTATATATAGTATACTGGTGGTCACTGTGTCAGCAAACTGCAAAACTAAAATGCACCACAGGTATAGAATGTAGATGGATAGTATACTTAATGACGACACAGAGGTAGGTACAGCAGTGGCCTTCCGTACCGTACTGCTATATATAGTATACTGGTGGTCACTGTGTCAGCAAACTGCAAAACTAAAATGCACCACAGGTATAGAATGTAGATGGATAGTATACTTAATGACGACACAGAGGTTGGTACAGCAGTGGCCTTCCGTACCGTACTGCTATATATAGTATACTGGTGGTCACTGTATCAGCAAACTGCAAAACTAAAATGCACCAGAGGTATAGAATGTAGATGGATAGTATACTTAATGACGACACAGAGGTAGGTACAGCAGTGGCCTTCCGTACCATACTGCTATATATAGTATACTGGTGGTCACTGTGTCAGCAAACCTCAAAGCTAAAATGCACCACAGGTATAGAATGTAGATGGATAGTATACTTAATGACAACACAGAGGTAGGTACAGCAGTGGCCTTCCGTACTGTACTGCTATATATAGTATACTGGTGGTCACTGTGTCAGCAATCTGCAAAACTAAAATGCACCACAGGTATAGAATGTAGATGGATAGTATACTTAATGACGACACAGAGGTAGGTATAGCAGTGGCCTTCCGTGCCGTACTGCTATATATAGTATACTGGTGGTCACTGTGTCAGCAAACTGCAAAACTAAAATGCACCACAGGTATAGAATGTAGATGGATAGTATACTTAATGACGACACAGAGGTAGGTACAGCAGTGGCCTTCCGTACCGTACTGCTATATATAGTATACTGGTGGTCACTGTGTCAGCAAACTGCAAAACTAAAATGCACCACAGGTATAGAATGTAGATGGATAGTATACTTAATGACGACACAGAGGTAGGTACAGCAGTGGCCTTCCGTACCGTACTGCTATATATAGTATACTGGTGGTCACTGTGTCAGCAAACTGCAAAACTAAAATGCACCACAGGTATAGAATGTAGATCGATTGTATACTTAATGAAGACACAGAGGTAGGTACAGCAGTGGCCTTCCGTACCATACTGCTATATATAGTATACTGGTGGTCACTATGTCCGCAAACTGCAAAACTAAAATGCACCACAGGTATAGAATGTAGATGGATAGTATACTTAATGACGACACAGAGGTAGGTACAGCAGTGGCCTTCCGTACCGTACTGCTATATATAGTATACTGGTGGTCACTGTGTCAGCAAACTGCAAAACTAAAATGCACCACAGGTATAGAATGTAGATGGATAGTATACTTAATGACGACACAGAGGTAGGTACAGCAGTGGCCTTCCGTACCGTACTGCTATATATAGTATACTGGTGGTCACTGTGTCAGCAAACTGCAAAACTAAAATGCACCACAGGTATAGAATGTAGATGGATAGTATACTTAATGACGACACAGAGGTAGGTACAGCAGTGGCCTTCCGTACCGTACTGCTATATATAGTATACTGGTGGTCACTGTGTCAGCAAACTGCAAAACTAAAATGCACCACAGGTATAGAATGTAGATGAAGGTAATGAAGCTGTGCGCTCGGTGAGTGGTGGTGTATATGATTGTCAGCAGCGACTTGGAGAGGGAATGCCAATCCCTCCAAGAAACTCTAAATACAAACAAAAACCAAGTTGCGCTCAACAATCAGAATAGAAACATTTATTATAAAATTTATAAAATAACAGCAATTCTCCCGGGAGTGCAATTAATATAAATGAATTATCATAAAATATATACGGTACAGAATCACTGTATCCTAATGAATTATAATACTGCAAGTATTATTTAGTAATTTGTAACAATTTGGCCACAAACGATATGATGTATTGAGCAGTAGTGATAGTAATTACACTCTTTTAAACACCATATAGGTCTGTGTGCCAGTAACAACTCACTTGCTATGTAGAAGTCCCCAAACAGTCCTTATTCCATGCAAACATATATTGGTTTCCAAATTTTTATGGATAGAAGTTATCCTTGTGGAAGGTAATAAGCACTCAAATACATGTAGGGATGGACAGATGAATTATGTCCACCAAAACCAAACCGCTGTAATGGTGTTTGGCAGGGAGAGCCCGGAGTGATGTTTCTACAGCCAGCCGTTTTACCCCCGCACGGGGGAGGGGAGAGCGGTGTCTGAGATAGCCGTCGGGTTTGGAATGGAATAAAGCCGTGCACAGGCTATATGACCCGGATAGCTGGATGTTAACTCTGTGACACGGTGTGCATGCGCTCTCACCCAAAAACGGCTATGCTTACCTCCCACGGGCAGCTCCAACTGAGCCTCCCTCCAATTCACCTGATGTAGACAAGGGACTGTTGGAGCCACAGATGTGTTCCGCTGGCTGTATGTGAAAGGCAGCCACACTCTGAATGGTGATGTCGGAGTTGCGTCTCCTAGCTTGGCTCCAATACGGACTCGCTTTGACGGACCACTGGCTAGGTCAGGAAGGCACCGGAGCCCCGGCACCTGGGCGTCAGCGAGGTGATGTAAAGCTGTGCAGTGCAGCGGCCGTCAGGAACTGATCTCCTGTGTGGGCTCAGATTGAGCTTGACTTCAGTAAGTGGAAGGGTACACCTGTATCCTTAACGCGTTTCAACGCCAGCAGGGCGTCTTCTTCCAAAAAGGCAGGTATCATAGAATATAGATGGATAGTATACTTAATGACAACACAGAGGTAGGTACAGCAGTGGCCTTCCGTACCGTACTGCTATATATACTGGTGGTCACTGTGTCAGCAAACTGCACAACTGAAATGCACCACAGGTATAGAATGTAGATGGATAGTATACTTAATGACGACACAGAGGTAGGTACAGCAGTGAATAAAGAAAAAAGTTGCTGCACCTGTGTCAATCACTTATGCATTATACCAGACTGATGTCTTAATTCTGGGATTTTACAGTGCAAAAAATGTGTACGTTCGCCTCTATAGAGAGTTATGTGTTACTCTCAAAATTAATAGAACAGAAAAAGGAAAAAATAGAGGCGCTCATTTCATTTTAACACTGTAAAAGTCTAAATTCATCACAACCAAGGGGTAATAAAAATTGAATATTTATTCTTAAATTAAATGAATAAAAATATATGTAAAGAACCACTTTGTTATGCACAGGATATATATAAAAATCACAATTAATAATCCCTCTTCTCACAAATTAGCCACATATACAATAAATCGCTCACATAAATTGCTTGTGCTGCTACAGCAAACAATTAAGAAAGTGATACACACTGATCAGCTGCCGGCAGTCCCAGTGTATCAGCTGTTGTAACACTGTAGCCAAGACTATTATAAACCACTATTCAGATGGAGCACAATTACTAAATGAGAGTGCATTTATTGAAAGCAATGAATTGCATTTTGTTAATGTTAGGATGTATGGTACAATGTCTCAACGTTCCAGGAACCAATTATATGGAAATATTATGTTGAATTACCTCTCCGGTTGGGCTACAAGACCCGAGCGTCCTCAGGTCGATACAAATTGCCCAATATGCAGTAGAACGGAGGGTCTGTCCATACACTTCGGAATCCCGCAGTTGTCTAATTCTTCCCCTGGGCGTGCACCGCCCGCTGCAGTGTGTGGGGAGAGACAGGTGTGCGGCTGATTGGATCGAAGCCGCTATGGGGATCCGGCACTCTGTGATGCTTCTCTAGTGCTCTCTGGACTTGTGCTGTCCGTGAATAATGAGAGGGAGAGAAATTGACGTCCGGCCACTGTCCGTATGCTGAGCTGATGCTGCGGTTTCGTCCTGCGTTAGGACGTACACCGTTCGCTCCTATGGCCGGTAAGATGGAGCTGTAGATGGTATCCCAGAGCGTGCGGCAAGTGTGTGAGAAAGAGGGAGGAGTCCTGACGCGTTTCGTCACGCAACACGTGACTTTTTCAAAGATGACTCCTATGGCAGTGTCAGTTCTATTTAAAGTGCTAACAATCAAACACTCACATGTTTAATCAATGCAATCAGTGGCAAATTAATAAGACCATTTAACAAGATACCCTCAGTTGTTTGAATAGCAGTGGTTTAGCTGATAGTTAAACCTGGGTTCTCTCTATCTACAAATGATATCATCAAATACAATTTATAAAATACTCTATAAGACAATGGCGGAGTTAACTAATAATTGAATAATTAAATACATAATTTAGACACAAACCTAAAAAATGTATATATATATATATATAGCAATTGAATAAATAAATTACTTTCTTTATATTATTTAGAGAAACACAAATATAAATTGATTAAAAATGATAAAAAATTATAATAATGATCTCATCTTGTGGCTGACTATCAGCATCGATCTAATTCTATTTCTATTCAGTGCAATTGTACTTTAATGGAAAAAAGTAATTGAAAGAGACATATCTAAATCCCAAGGAAAAAGAGGAAACAAATAGGCGCATGGAACCCGATACCAAAGGGAAAATGCATATTTATAATTAAATTTACTGAATTGTAAATTTGTATATTTTTTTATTTTTTATTTTTTATTTTATATTTTTTATTATTTTTTGTATATTTTATTTTTAATTTATTTATTTATTTTCTATTATTTATTATTTATTAATCTAATTATGTAACCCCCCCTTTCCTGTTATATTGAACAGGAACCTAAATATGGGTCCTGCTCTCTCTCACCCATGGTGTATTGTATTTACTTGTATAAAGCAAATACATGGAAGAGGAATCCCAGCGTCCCCCACGTCCTGAAGGAAGGCCCAGGGACACCCAACCATCCAAATACTATGAAAACTCAGTAAGGGAGGGGGGAGAAAGGGGGCGGGAACAAGGGTGGAGGAATAATGAATATGAGCAGAGGACTAGTAGTTTGTTGAGATATATTAAGGATCGATCTCAATGCACTCATTGAGGCCCTCCGGATTGAGGGTCCCCAATCGGTGGATCCAGAAATTCTCCCTATAGCACAGTCTGCTAAACCTGTCGCCACCTCTTTGGGTAAGACTGATGATTTCAATACCTATAATTACTAAACCTTTAGGGTCACTATTATGAAATTGAAAGAAATGTTTTGAGACTCCATGATTCAGATAGGCCTTCAGAATATTGCACCTATGTTCTAAAAAGCGGACTCTCAACTTGCGTGTGGTCCTCCCTATATAGCGGAGGCCACAGGGACACACTAACATATAAATGATATATTCACTATTACAATTAATGAATGATTTAATTTTATGTTCTTCTCCTGCAGAGGATGAAAAGGTATGTATATTGTTCTGGATGTGAGAACATGTGATACAATTGCCCAAACCACATCTAAAACAGCCATTTGGTTTGGTTGTTAGCCAGGAGGCTGAATGTTTCTGGGTCTCATTCGTCACTGTTCTCTTATCTACAAAAAGACTAGGAGCAAGGTGTTGTGTCAAATTCTCCGATTTTTTGAAGATAATAGAGGGTGACTGACCAATTACTGGTTTAAGGATCTTATCCATTAACAATATGGGAAAGTTATTCGTCAGAACCTTTTTGATCTTACCAAAGGCACTATTGAACTTGGAGAAGAAGTGTGGACAATCTTCTTTAAAGGATGCATTCTCAACCCTGTGATGGAGAAGTTCTTCCCGATCAAATTTATTTGCCTTTTCCAAAGCCAAATTAATCAAGTCTAGAGGATAACCTCTGGTTTTGAGTGCATTCGTAAGTTCAAGTGCTTGTGTATTAAAATCTTCCTGGTTACTGCAATTGCGCCGTATTCGGCGCAGTTGTCCCAGTGGAATGTTCTCCAACCAAGGTCTAGCATGCATACTTTCAAAATGGAGGAAGTTATAGTTATCAACTTCCTTCCTAAATGTCTTCGTAACAATGGAGCCATCCATAATGGAAATAAAGATATCAAGAAAGGAAACCGACTTATTATCCACTGTGCATGTAAACTGTAAATTAAATTCATTATTGTTAAGGAGTGTCGTGAAGTGAGTAAATTGTGAATAATCTCCGTCAAAAATGAAAAACAAATCATCTATGTAACGGCCATAGAAGACGAGGTCCGCGCCCAGGTCTCTCCCCCAAATGTGTGCGTTTTCAAACGCACCCATATATAGGTTGGCGAAACTAGGCGCGAACCTCGTCCCCATGGCCGTCCCAAGTATCTGTAAATAATAAATTTTGATAAAAATAAAATAATTGTGAGACAAAATAAATGATATTGATTCCACAATAAATTTGCGTAATCTGTCTGACATAGTGTCTGTATTAGACAATTGTTGTTCAATCACCGCTACTCCCTTCATATGGGGGATGTTAGAATATAGTGAGTTTACATCACATGTGACAAAAAAATATGTAGATTTCCACTTGATTTTTGCCATGGAGTTTAAAAAGGCAGTGGTATCACTAATATGTGAGCGTAATGATACAGCGTGTGGTTGCAAAAAGAAATCAACAAAATGTGATAAATTAGCAGTGAGGGACCCAACACCAGAAATAATTGGTCTACCCGGGGGAGTGATCAGTGATTTGTGTATTTTGGGGAGGTGATAATAAGTGGGTGTGATAGGATGTAAAGGAATCAAATAGTCGGCTTCTTCTCTCGATAAAGCTCCATCATTATACGCATCTTGTACCATTGAACTAAGTTCTGCCAGAAAGACTTTAGTGGGATTGATTGTCAATTTTGTATAAAGATTAATATCCCCCAATTGTCTTTCGGCCTCTGAAAGATAGTCCGCTGTATTTTGGATGACAATCCCCCCTCCCTTGTCTGCTGGCTTAATGACAAGGGAGGGGTCTCTCATCAATTTCTGTAGAGATTTTTGTTCACGAATATGCAGATTCTGTTTGTACTTGACTATCTTAGCTTCCTTGATGCATATATCGTTAAAGTCATCAAGAGTTTTTCGATAAAAAATATCTATTTGCGGACTCCTGTGATGCAGAGGAAATGTACCGTAATGCTATATATTATATACTGGTGGTCACTAGTCAGCAATACTCTGCACTGTACTCCTCCTATATAATATTATACTGGTGGTCCCCAGTCCCCACAATAAAGCAGTGTGAGCACAGATATATGCAGCACACTGAGCACAGATATGGAGTGTTTATCAGGCAGACAACGCATACTGGTGGTCACTGTCAGCAAAACTCTGCACTGTACTCCTGCTATATAATACAGCTGCTCCCCAGTCCCCACAATTAAGCAGTGTGAGCACAGATATATGCAGCACACTGAGCACAGATATGGAGCGTTTTTTTCAGGCAGAGAACGGATAACTGGTGGTCACTGATCAGCAAAACTCTGCACTGTACTCCTCCTATATTATACAGCTGCTCCCCAGCCCTCCCCACAATTAAGCAATAGTGCACAATCAAGTTCAACAATAACGGAGAGGACGCCAGCCACGTCCTCTCCCTAACATTTCCAATGCACGAGTGAAAATGGCGGCGACGCGCGGCTGCTTATATAGAATCCGAATCTCGCGAGAATCCGACAGCGGGATGATGACGTTCGGGCGCGCTCTGGTTAACCGAGCCATACGGGAGAATCCGAGTATGCCTCGGACCCGTGTAAAAAGGGTGACGTTCGGGGGGGTTCGGTTTCCGAGAAACCGAACCCGCTCATCACTAAATAATAATAATAGAATAATAATAATAATTTTATTTATACAGCGCTCTTTCTCCAATAGGGCTCAAGTCACATAACAGATAGAATGAACATAGGGGGTCATTCCGACCCGTTCGCATGCTGTTTTTCGCAGCGGTGCGAACATGTCAGTTCTGTGCATGCACGGCGGCCGCAATGCGCAGGTGCGTCGTTGCCCAGCGACGGCTCTCGCTGTGCAATGACAAGAAGGCCAAAGAAAGCGATCGCTACGGCGATCGCAAGAAGATTGAAAGGAGGAAAGCATTCTAAGGCGTCAACTAACCATTTTCTGGGAGTGGTGCGGTGAACGCAGGCGTGTCCAGGCGTTTGGAGGGCGGATGCCTGACGTCAATTCTGGGACCTGCAACGCTGGAATCATCGCACAGGGTAAGTAACTCTTACCCAGGTCTTGTTCTACACAAAACTTTTTTTGCATAGCAGGGCTGAAAAGTTGCTACGTGCGCTCAACTCGGAATGACCCCCATAGGACCTAATTCAGAGTTGATTGCAGCAGCAAATTTGTTAGACAAAATCACGTGCACTGCAGGTGGGACAGATGTAACATGTGCAGAGAGAGTTAGATTTGAGTGGGGGGTGTTCAAACTGAAATCTATATTGCAGTGTAAAAATAAAGCAGCCAGTATTTACCCGGCACAGAAACAATATAACCCAAATCTAACTCTCTCTGCACATGTTACATCTGCCCCACCTGCAGTGCACATGGTTTTGTCCAACTGCTAACAAATTTGCTGCTGCGATCAACTCTGAATTACCCCCATAATACAGTACAGAAACAATGAAGTACAGAAAAGCTTTTCATATAATACAGATATCATGGAGATACTGAAGGGACATTAAGGAAATGGCGAGTAAACAGGAAAGTCTTGAGTCTGTTTTTGAAGGACTCTGGGGGGTCATTCTGACCTGATCACTCGCTGCAGTTCTTCGTCATGATGTCTCTCCCATAGATCCGAGGAGCGGGCGGCCAGAGACAGAAGCAGCAGTCGGGAAGCAGGAGCGGGGCTGGTGAGTATTTTTTTTTTTACATTTTTATTTTTGTAAGCGGCGCTACTACAGGGGCACAACTCTACTGGGGGCACATCTACAGGGGGCAAAACTACAGGGGGCAAAACTCTACAGGGGGCAAAACTCTACAGGGGGCAAAACTCTACTGGGGGCACAACTCTACTGGGGGCACAGCCCAGTAACCTGTGCACAGGGTTTGTTTTTTTGATTTGGTGAACAAGGTATAATCTAGTGATGAGCGGGTTCGGTTCCACGGAAACCGAACCCCCCCGAACTTCACCCTTTTTACACGGGTCCGAGGCATACTCGGATTCTCCCGTATGGCTCGGTTAACCCGAGCGCACCCGAACGTCATCATCCCGCTGTCGGATTCTCGCGAGATTCGGATTCTATATAAGCATCCGCGCATCACCGCCATTTTCACTCGTGCATTGGAAATGTTAGGGAGAGGACGTGGCTGGCGTCCTCTCCGTATATTCATTGTTGAGTTGATGCAAATATTTGTGCTTGTTTATATCATTGTGGGGAGGACTGGGGAGCAGCTTTATATTAATATAGGAGGAGTACAGTGCAGAGTTTTGCTGATCAGTGACCACTAGTTTTATCCGTTCTCTGCCTGAAAAAAACGCTCCTTATCTGTGCTCAGTGTGCTGCATATATCTGTGCTCACACTGCTTAATTGTGGGGACTGGGGAGCAGCTGCATTATATAGCAGGAGTACAGTGCAGAGTTTTGCTGACAGTGACCACCAGTATACGTTGTCTGCCTGAAAAACACTCCATATCTGTGCTCAGTGTGCTGCTTTATTATGGGGACTGGGGACCACCAGTATAATATTATATAGGAGGAGTACAGTGCAGAGTTTTGCTGACCAGTGACCACCAGTATATAATATATAGCATTACGGTACAGTAGGCCACTGCTGTACCTACCTCTGTGTCGTCATTAAGTATACTATCCATCTACATTCTATACCTGTGGTGCATTTTAGATTTGCAGTTTGCTGACAGTGACCACCAGTATATATAGCAGTACGGTACGGAAGGCCACTGCTGTACCTACCTCTGTGTCGTCAAGTATACTATCCATCTACATTCTATACCTGTGGTGCATTTCAGTTGTGCAGTTTGCTGACACAGTGACCACCAGTATATATAGCAGTACGGTACGGAAGGCCACTGCTGTACCTACCTCTGTGTCGTCAAGTATACTATCCATCTACATTCTATACCTGTGGTGCATTTTAGTTTTGCAGTTTGCTGACAGCGACCACCAGTATATATAGCAGTACGGTACGGAAGGCCACTGCTGTACCTACCTCTGTGTCGTCAAGTATACTATCCATCTACATTCTATACCTGTGGTGCATTTCAGTTGTGCACAGTATATATAGTAGTAGGCCATTGCTATTGATACTGGCATATTATTCCACACATTAAAAAATGGAGAACAAAAATGTGGAGGGTAAAATAGGGAAAGATCAAGATCCACTTCCACCTCGTGCTGAAGCTGCTGCCACTATTCATGGCCGAGACGATGAAATGCCATCAACGTCGTCTGCCAAGGCCGATGCCCAATGTCATAGTAGAGAGCATGTAAAATCCAAAAAACAAAAGTTCAGTAAAATGACCCAAAAATCAAAATTAAAAGCGTCTGAGGAGAAGCGTAAACTTGCCAATATGCCATTTACGACATGGAGTGGCAAGGAACGGCTGAGGCCCTGGCCTATGTTCATGGTTAGTGGTTCAGATTCACATGCGGATGGAAGCACTCATCTTCTCGCTAGAAAAATGAAGAGGCTTAAGCTGGCAAAAGCACAGCAAAGAACTGTGCGTTCTTCTAAATCACAAATCCCCAAGGAGAGTCCAATTGTGTCGGTTGCGATGCCTGACCTTCCCAACACTGGACGGGAAGAGCTTGCGCCTTCCACCATTTGCACACCCTCTGCAAGTGCTGGAAGGAGCACCCGCAGTCCAGTTCCTGATAGTCAAATTGAAGATGTCAGTGTTGAAGTACACCAGGATGAGGATATGGGTGTTGCTGGCGCTGGGGAGGAAATTGACAAGGAGGATTCTGATGGTGAGGTGGTTTGTTTAAGTCAGGCACCCAGGGAGACACCTGTTGTCCGTGGGACGAATATGGCCATTAACATGCCTGGTCAAAATACAAAAAAAATCAGCTCTTCTGTGTGGAATTATTTCAACACAAATGCGGATAACAGGTGTCAAGCCATGTGTTGCCTTTGTCAAGCTGTAATAAGTAGGAGTAAGGACGTTAACCACCTAGGAACATCCTCCCTTATATGTCACCTGGACCGCATTCATCAGAAGTCAATGACAAGTTCAAAAACTTTGGGTGACAGCGGAAGCAGTCCACTGACCACTAAATCCCTTCCTCTTGTAACCAAGCTCCTGCAAACCACACCACCAACTCCCTCAGTGTCAATTTCCTCCTTACACAGGAAAGCCAATAGTCCTGCAGGCCATGTCACTGGCAAGTCTGACGAGTCCTCTCCTGCCTGGGATTCCTCCGATGCATCCTTGAGTGTAACACCTACTGCTGCTGGTGCTGCTGTTGTTGCTGCTGGGAGTCCATCATCATCCCAGAGGGGAAGTCGGAAGACCACTTGTACTACTTCCAGTAAGCAATTGACTGTCCAACAGTCCTTTGCGAGGAAGATGAAATATCACAGCAGTCATCCTGCTGCAAAGCGGATAAGTCAGGCCTTGGCTGCCTGGGCGGTGAGAAATGTGGTTCCGGTATCCACCGTTAATTCAGAGGCAACTAGAGACTTGATTGAGGTACTGTGTCCCCGGTACCAAATACCATCTAGGTTCCATTTCTCTAGGCAGGCGATACCTAAAATGTACACAGACCTCAGAAAAAGAGTCACCAGTGTCCTAAAAAATGCAGTTGTACCCAATATCCACTTAACCACGGACATGTGGACAAGTGGAGCAGGGCAGACTCAGGACTATCTGACTGTGACAGCCCACTGGGTAGATGTATTGCCTCCCACAGCAAGAACAGTAGCGGCGGCACCAGTAGCAGCATCTCGCAAATGCCAACTCGTTCCTAGGCAGGCTATGCTTTGTATCACCGCTTTCCAGAAGAGGCACACAGCTGACAACCTCTTACGGAAACTGAGGAACATCATCGCAGAATGGCTTACCCCAATTGGACTCTCCTGGGGATTTGTGACATCGGACAACGCCAGCAATATTGTGCGTGCATTGCATCTGGGCAAATTCCAGCACGTCCCATGTTTTGCACATACATTGAATTTGGTGGTGCAGAATTATTTAAAAAATGACAGGGGCGTGCAAGAGATGCTGTCGGTGGCCCGAAGAATTGTGGGCCACTTTCGGCATTCAGCCATCGCGTGCCGAAGACTGGAGCACCAGCAAACAGTCCTGAACCTGCCCTGCCATCATCTGAAGCAAGAGGTGGTAACGAGGTGGAATTCAACCCTCTATATGCTTCAGAGGATGGAGGAGCAGCAAAAGGCCATTCAAGCCTATACATCTGCCCACGATATAGGCAAAGGAGGGGGAATGCACCTGACTCAAGCGCAGTGGACAATGATTTCAACGTTGTGCAAGGTTCTGCAACCCTTTGAACTTGCCACACGTGAAGTCAGTTCAGACACTGCCAGCCTGAGTCAGGTCATTCCCCTCATCAGGCTATTGCAGAAGAAGCTGGAGACATTGAAGGAGGAGCTAAAACAGAGCGATTCCGCTAGGCATGTGGGACTTGTGGATGGAGCCCTTAATTCGCTTAACCAGGATTCACGGGTGGTCAATCTGTTGAAATCAGAGCACTACATTTTGGCCACCGTGCTCGATCCTAGATTTAAAACCTACATTGTATCTCTCTTTCCGGCAGACACAAGTCTGCAGAGGTTCAAAGACCTGCTGGTGAGAAAATTGTCAAGTCAAGTGGAACGTGACCCGTCAACATCTCCTCCTTCACATTCTCCCGCAACTGGGGGTGCGAGTAAAAGGCTAAGAATTCCGAGCCCACCCGCTGGCGGTGATGCAGGGCAGTCTGGAGCGAGTGCTGACATCTGGTCCGGGCTGAAAGACCTGCCAACGATTACTGACATGTCGTCTACTGTCACTGCATATGATTCTCTGACCATTGAAAGAATGGTGGAGGATTATATGAGTGACCGCATCCAAGTAGGCACGTCAGACAGTCCGTACGTATACTGGCAGGAAAAAGAGGCAATTTGGAGGCCCTTGCACAATCTGGCTTTATTCTACCCTCCTCCAGTGTGTACTCCGAAAGAGTGTTTAGTGCAGCCGCTCACCTTGTCAGCAATCGGCGTACGAGGTTACTTCCAGAAAATGTGGAGAAGATGATGTTCATCAAAATGAATTATAATCAATTCCTCCGTGGAGACATTCACCAGCAGCAATTGCCTCCAGAAAGTACACAGGGATCTGAGATGGTGGATTCCAGTGGGGACGAATTAATAATCTGTGAGGAGGGGGATGTACACAGTGAAAGGGGTGAGGAATCGGAGGATGATGATGAGGTGGACATCTTGCCTCTGTAGAGCCAGTTTGTGCAAGGAGAGATTGATTGCTTCTTTTTTTTGGTGGGGGCCCAAACCAACCAGTCATTTCAGTCACAGTCGTGTGGCAGACCCTGTCGCTGAAATGATGGGTTCGTTAAAGTATGCATGTCCTGTTTATACAACATAAGGGTGGGTGGTAGGGCCCAAGGACAATTCCATCTTGCACCTGTTTTTTCTTTCATTTTTCTTTGCATCATGTGCTGTTTGGGGACAATTTTTTTGAAGTGCCATCCTGTCTGACACTGCAGTGCCACTCCTAGATGGGCCAGGTGTTTGTGTCGGCCACTTGTGTCGCTTAGCTTAGCCATCCAGCGACCTCGGTGCAAATTTTAGGACTAAAAATAATATTGTGAGGTGTTCAGAATAGACTGGAAATGAGTGGAAATTATGGTTATTGAGGTTAATAATACTATGGGATCAAAATGACCCCCAAATTCTATGATTTAAGCTGTTTTTTAGGGTTTTTTGAAAAAAACACCCAAATTCAAAACACACCCGAATCCGACAAAATTTTTTCGGTGAGGTTTTGCCAAAACGCGTCCAAATCCAAAACACGGCCGCGGAACCGAATCCAAAACCAAAACACAAAACCCGAAAAATGGCCGGTGCACTTCACTAGTATAATCCCATTTAGATGGGACTCATTCAATGTCCCCGGTCCAGTTATGGCCGGTAGGTGATCCACAAGGAGTGGGGATTAACTTGGAGGACTGTGTTGGAATGTCACTTTAGTCTTTTCACAGTCTAGGCGTTTACAACAGTAAGTATTAGATAGAGTATCTTCACTAGTAATCCTTAGGCAGATATAGATATAACTTTTCACAGTCTCTGGCCAAACACTTTCTTACTGCAACCCACGTGGGCATAAAGCATGAACGGTCTAATGGACTT
Source organism: Pseudophryne corroboree (assembly GCF_028390025.1). Taxonomy (NCBI): domain Eukaryota; kingdom Metazoa; phylum Chordata; class Amphibia; order Anura; family Myobatrachidae; genus Pseudophryne; species Pseudophryne corroboree. The sequence continues at coordinate 788,479,257 of NC_086446.1, forward strand.
ACTCTTTGTAGACAGTATCGCACTATGACTGGGGCACCCCAATTAGCGTTCACCCCAGAGGTCTAAGGTGTAGTTATAACACAGCTTCTGTGCCTCCTGAGCTTCTGTACAGTAAGAGGATGTCTCTCTTTATCAGGCAGGGGAACACGGGATGCGCATAATGAAGTCAGTGTTCCTTAATAAGGTAACGGGCTACTCAGCCTCTGTTACTCCTGGGACTATGGCGTGCAGTGCGGGGCGCTTTGAGTGTTAGATGCCACCCGATGCTCCCAGAACCCTTACAGGCCTCACTTGCATCTCAGCTTCTGGGATCTCAGTGTCCACTGTGTCTCCTGCTCCTGTTCCGTCACTCTACACGCTGTTGAGCGGTGTAAGGGATTCTCCGCTCTGTGCCGCCGAACACCTTACACTGCACCGTCCGTGGCAGCCGCTTCCACTCTGGCAGGGTCACAGTGCCAAGGAAGTATCTCTCTGGTCACTCCGGTTGCCGTCTGGTAAGGATGCGGATCACCTACAGTCCCACTCTCACACACGCTCACTTCTCCACCTCACACCAGTCCTTCCCCGGCATCTGACGTCACAACTTTTCTTTTTAACCAGTCCTGTCGCTCTCTGGCTTCCCACTGTTTCCTCAGGCATTTTCCTCCCCATGGTCTCTAAGTCTGCCAGTTTGACTCCATTCCAGTTCTGAAGGTTGCCTAGCAACCAGTCACACATGTCAAACTCCAATAGCCATGCTTCTGTTACCCCCACGAGCGCGGGGTTGAAACCACAGTTAGTATTCCATGAAACCACAGTTAGTATTCCACTTAAGAGGGAAATCCCACGACAGTGGGGTGTCACACAAATGCACGAAAGATCCACTCCACAAATGGACACAAAATGTGAGGCCCAGACGGGGACGGGGGACGGGGACGGGGGGAGGGGTTATGGCACTATGATCACAACATTGAGGCCCCTGCTCCAAGCAGTGCCGTATGGGTGTGGTGACGGTGCCTAGCATTGAGTAGCAGTGTGCAGGAAGGTTGGACCAATACTGGAGCCTCCTAGAGTGGCATCTTTGAGGAGGGCTAAGTTCTGAAGGGTCCACTAAGGTGTATAGAGCCACTCTACTCAACTCGCCCACTGGTGCTGTTCCATGGCCACCCAGCTACAGTCCAGCATGCGTTTATTTTTGCATTTGCTTCTTTATCCATTTAAACCTGCATCGTTTGGTAAGGCGTCTGTAAATATTGTGTCACTTGGATGCATTTAATGTAGGAAGAGATGAGCGGAAGTTTTAAAATTCCTCAGCAAAATATTCAACATTTGGCTGCAAGATCTGCCGGCAGAAAGTATCCACTATCCTGCCGCAACCGTACCACTCAGCAGAATACATGTCCTTTGTCATCCTGGCTCTAATTATAAGCTATAAATTCTGCAAAATGCTAATTAAAACAAAAACTGACCGTAATAGCATTTGTTGATATGGCAAGCCAAAGTCGACACGAAAGTATAATAAAATAAGAAAAAAGTAGAAAAAACATAAATATTGCATTGACGGAACATTGCACCTCTGATTAACAGCTCGTTCCTCTGCGAAATTTGCTTATCCCCAGCCAAAGATTACTCTATTTGATTATCTGAAATCCCATTTACAAACTCAGACGAGCGACGCTACACTTTCAGAAATCGTATTTGCCGAATCGTTTTTCCAGTTGTCTCATTGTGATATATTTACGCAGCGACAGCTGAGATCCTGCAAACAGATGTCTCAAGCGCTGGTTCATTCCACCCTCTCCAGGGTCATCTCACCCCTTACTTAACCAAATATGCTATTGTAAAACACTGGAACAAGATTAATTATCCTTGTAAATACTATGTAGGCTGACAGAAAAAATATTGTGTTATGTTGAAGAAGAAACACTGACATTTTTTTTCTTTACTAAAATAAAAACTCGCAAATTATCATAATAGCTTAGAATATAAATTTGAGAACACACTGTTCACAGTGGCGTTCGGCAAGACTCTTCCACAGACAATAACGCGACAAGAGCTTCCAAATGCTGTACGGTGACAGTAATGACGCTTAATTCTTTTGATGTGCCGGGAAAATATCTCTAGATGGTGGTTTGGCGGTAACAATTAAACACAACAGCCACCATCTTACCGTAGACGCGAAATGCAGGTGTTAGCATAATGGGATAATTGGATAACGGGAATTTTGCATGAAAGTGTGGGCAGGCATTACTTTGCGAGTTAAAGCTATGTCTATTTGACATTCATTAGCCAAGCACCTGGGATCCGTCAGGCAACTTCCCCTTTCTGTTTTTGAAAACACATCGTTAATTGCTACATGCAAACCTCACAAACACAATTATTGTTTATATATATTTTTTTAAATGATAAAATTACACTTTGATCTGTTGAACCGCATGTGGTGCCTTTTGTCAGATGACGGGACAGCTGATCACTGCACACTGTGGTTGGAGATGTCTGTGTTCTGCAAAACATGATGTCTTCTACTCAGTAGATATAGTGATAGTGGTGTTCCCCTGTTTGTCTCTGTGTAGCGATATGTAGCAGCCAGGCAGGGCCGGATGTAGAAATGAAGGGGCCTGGGGCACTTAAGGTAGGGGGGCCCGGGGGAAGAGGGTGTGTGTATATTATGCATACCTCCCAACATGACCCATTCCAGGAGGGACAAAATGCTCTGCCCCTGGACTTCCCTCTTAATATATGATTGGCGTCACCTGTGGTGAACTATTTAATTGATAAGAAAGTCATTTCAACAGAGGTGAGGAGAAGCTGGGATCCCTGAGTCACTTACAGCTCTGTCCCCCTCCTATCTGTACTCTGGTCAGTAGATCATACAACCTGATATTCCTTTGTCTCTGCCTGCACATACTGTCCTTCTCACATTCTGTTGCCTGGATATGCTGCTGCACAAGAGGGAGAGCTAGTGATGTCAGTGTGCTCTGACCAGGGGGCCCAGGGTACAGCATCCCCTGAGCCGCCCCCTCATTAATCTGGCTATGCAGCCAGGTGTCCTGAAGGATGATTAGTGTGGTGGCCAGGATCAGCGCTACCATAAGGTGGTCTAAGTGGCCAATAGTGACATGGCGAGGATTCCAGACTAAGGTCCATTGGCCGCTTAGTTGTGCCAGGCTGTAGTCTGGAATGGATACGGTTGGGTATGCATGGGGTACGTGAGTGAGTTACATAAATGGTGTGACCATGTTGTAAGCTATGAAGATGAACGTGGGGCATGTTGGATATCTGAAACATAGAGAACGGACATTGTAGATAGGATGAAGAAGTATATGGAGGGTAATATAAGAGGTAATGTATAAAATGAGTACATTACCGGTATAAATAAGGCCTGATTCAGAGCCGCACGCAATGTGTTGTTTACATAGCTGAGTGATTTTTTACAACTGCGCGAGTGAGCGAAAACTCCTGCATTGCATGCATCCCTTGGTGCGTACACATAAAGGCGTAGTTTTGGATTGAGACCAGTGCTGAAAGTAGGGTGGTATGGGGTGGTATGGAATACCATTAAGAAATATGGCGGTGGTACTCAGTACCACCAGTTTACTGCTGGGGCATAATAAATAAGGGGCATTTTGTGTGTGGGACATAAAATGGTGTCAGTGGCATAACTGTGTGTGGCATAATATGTAATAGGCATTTCGGTGTGTGGAATAAATAAGATTTTACTCACCGGTAAATCTATTTCTCGTAGTCCGTAGTGGATGCTGGGGACTCCGTAAGGACCATGGGAATAGACGGCTCCGCAGGAGACTGGGCACATCTAAAGAAAGATTTAGGACTATCTGGTGTGCACTGGCTCCTCCCCCTATGACCCTCCTCCAAGCCTCAGTTAGGAACTGTGCCCGGAAGAGCTGACACAATAAGGAAGGATTTTGAATCCCGGGTAAGACTCATACCAGCCACACCAATCACACCATATAACACGTGATAGGAACCCCGGTTAACAGTATGATAACAATTGGAGCCTCTGAAGAGATGGCTCACAACAAAACCCGATTTTTGTAACAATAACTATGTACAAGCAAAGCAGACAATCCGCACTTGGGATGGGCGCCCAGCATCCACTACGGACTACGAGAAATAGATTTACCGGTGAGTAAAATCTTATTTTCTCTGACGTCCTAGTGGATGCTGGGGACTCCGTAAGGACCATGGGGATTATACCAAAGCTCCCAAACGGGCGGGAGAGTGCGGATGACTCTGCAGCACCGAATGAGAGAACTCCAGGTCCTCCTCAGCCAGGGAATCAAATTTGTAGAATTTAGCAAACGTGTTTGCCCCTGACCAAGTAGCTGCTCGGCAAAGTTGTAAAGCCGAGACCCCTCGGGCAGCCGCCCAAGATGAGCCCACCTTCCTTGTGGAATGGGCTTTTATTGAATTAGGCTGCGGTAATCCTACCGCAGAATGCGCCAGCTGAATAGTGCTACAAATCCAGCGCGCAATAGACTGCTTAGAAGCAGGAGCACCAAGCTTGTTGGGTGCATACAGGATAAACAGCGAGTCAGTTTTTCTGACTCCAGCCGTCCTGTAAACATAAATTTTCAGGGTCCTGACTACGTCCAGCAACTTGGAATCCTCCAAGTCCCTAGTAGCCGCAGGCACCACAATAGGTTGGTTCAAGTGAAAAGCTGAGACCACCTTCGGGAGAAACTGAGGACGAGTCCTCAATTCTGCCCTATCCATCTGGAAAATCAGATAAGGGCTTTTTCAAGACAAAGCCGCCAAATCTGAAACCCGCCTGGCCGAAGCCAGGGCCAACAGTATGACCACTTTCCACGTGAGATATTTTAATTCCACAGTCTTAAGTGGTTCGAACCAATGTGATTTCAGGAATGCCAAAACCACATTGAGATCCCAAGGTGCCACTGGGGGCACAAAAGGAGGCTGAATATGCAGAACTCCTTTGACAAAAGTCTGAACTTCAGGCAGTGAAGCCAGTTCTTTCTGGAAGAAAATCGACAGAGCCGAAATCTGGACCTTGATGGACCCCAGTTTGAGGCCCAACGTCACCCCTGCTTGCAGGAAGTGTAGGAATCGACCCAGTTGAAATTCCTCCTTCGGGGCCTTCATGGCCTCACACCAAGCAACATATTTCCGCCAAATGTGGTAATAATGTCTTGCGGTGACATCCTTCCTGGCTTTGATCAGGGTAGGGATGACTTCCTCCGGAATACCCTTTTCCTTTAGGATCCGGTGTTCAACCGCCATGCCGTCAAACGCAGCCGCGGTAAGTCTTGGAACAGACAGGGTCCCTGCTGCAGCAGGTCTTGTCTGAGCGGCAGAGGCCAAGGGTCCTCTGCCAGCAACTCTTGAAGTTCCGGGTACCAAGCTCTTCTTGGCCAATCCGGAACCATGAGTATGGTTTTCACTCCTCGCATTCTTATTATTCTCAGCACCCTGGGTATGAGAGGTAGAGGAGGAAACACATAAACCGACTGGTACACCCACGGTGTCACTAGAGCGTCCACAGCGATCGCCTGAGGGTCCCTTGAGCTGGCACAATATCTTTTCAACTTTATGTTGAGGCGGGACGCCATCATGTCCACCCGTGGTCATTCCCAACGGTTTACCCGCATTTGGAAAACTTCTGGAAGAAGTCCCCATTCTCCCGGGTGTAGGTCGCCCATCGGAGAATCCTTGTGGCTTCTGCCATCGCCATCCTGCTTCTTGTGCCGCCCTGTCTGTTTACATGGGCGACCGCCGTGATTTTGTCTGAATGGATCAGTACCGGCTGGTTTTGAAGCAGGGGCCTTGCTTGGCTTAGGGCATTGTAAATGGCCCTTAGCTCCAGAATAATTATGTGAAGCGAAATCTCCTTGGAAATTTCTTCCCTGTGTGACTGCACCCCAGCCCCGAAGGCTGGCCTCCGTGGTCACCAGGACCCAGTCCTGTATTCCGAATCTGCGGCCCTCTAGTAGATGAGCCCTCTGCAGCCACCACAGCAGCGACACCCTGTTTCTTGCCGACAGGGTTATCCGCTGTTGTATCTGTAGATGGGACCCGGGCCATTTGTCCCACAGGTCCCACTGGAACGTCCTTGCGTGGAACCTTCCGAATGGAATTATGCTTCGTACGAAGCTACCATTTTTTCCAGGACTCGTGTGCTTCCACTGGAAGAAACACTCTTTTCTGGTCTGTGTCCAGAATCATTCCCAGGAACAGAAGACGTGTCGTCGGGACCAGCTGTGACTTTGGAATATTGAGAATCCAGTCGTGCTGTTGTAGCACTTCCCGAGAGAGTGCTACCCCTTCTACCAACTGTTCTTTGGACCTCGCCTTTATCAGGAGATCGTCCAAGTACGGGATAATAAAAACTTCCTTCTTGCGAAGGAGTATCATCATTTCGGCCGTTACCTTGGTAAAGACCTTCGGTGCCGTGGACAACTCCAACGGCAGCGTCTGGAACTGATAGTGACAGTCCTGTACCACACATCTGAGGTACTCCTGGTGAGGAGGGTAAATGGGGACATGCAGGTACGCATCCTTGATGTCCAGGGAGACCCTGTAATCCCCCTCGTCCAGGCTCGTAATAACCGCCCTGAGCGATTCCATCTCGAACTTGAATCTTCTGATATAAAAGTTCAAGTATTTTAATTTTAAGATGGGTCTACTCTCACCGAACCGTTCTGTTTCGGTACCACAACCATTGTGGAATAGTAACCCCTTCCTTGCTGAAGGAGGGGCACCTTGACAATCACGTGTTGTGATTATAGTGTTGAATAGCCACCAACACCGCCTCCCTGGCAGAGGGAGGTGCCGGTAAGGCAGATTTTAGGAAACGGCGGGGGGAAGAACGTCTCGAACTCCAGCCTGTACCCCTGAGATACTACTTGAAGGACCCAGGGATCCATGTGAGAGAGCCCACTGGGCGGTGAAATTTCTGAGACGGGCCCCCACCGTACCCGGGTCCGCCTGAGCAGCCCCAGCGTCATGCTGTGGACTTACCGGACGCAGGGAGGACTTCTGCTCTTGGGAACTAGCTGTGCGCTGCAGCTTTTTCCTCTACCTTTGCCTCTCGGCAGAAAGGATGAGCCTCTAGCCCTCTTGCTTTTCTGGGGCCGAAAGGACTGTACTTGATGATACGGTGCTTTCCTTTGTTGTGGGGTAGCCTGTGGCAAAAAGGTCGATTTCCCAGCAGTAGCTGTGGAAACGAGATCTGAAAGACCATCCCCAAACAGTTTTACCCCCTTATAGGGCAAAACTTCCATGTGCCGATTCGAGTCGGCATCGCCTGACCATTGCCGAGTCCATAACCCCCGTCTGGCGGCAATGGACCTAGCGCTTATTTTTGATGCCAGCCGGCAAATATCCCTCTGTGCATCACGCATGTATAAGACCACGTCTTTTATATGCTCTATTGTCAGCAAAATATTGTCCCTATCCATAGTTATTTTCCGACAGGGAATCTGTCCACGCAGCGGGAGCACTGCACATCCATGCCGAAGCAATGGCTGGTCGCAATATAATGCCCGAGTGTGTGACTATATCTTTCAGTGTAACCCCCTGCTTTTTATCAGCAGGTTCCTTCAGGGCGGCCGTATCCGGAGACGGTAGTGCCACCTTTTCTGATAAGCGTGTAAGCGCTGTATCTACCCTATGGGGTGTTTCCCAACGTGACCTATCCTCTGGCGGGAAAGGGTACGCTGCCAATAACCGTTTAGAAATTATCAATTTCTTACCGGGGGAAGACCACGCTTCCTCACACACCTCATTTAATTTCTCAGATGCAGGAAAAACTACTGGTAGTTTTCTGTCACCAAACATAATACCCTTTTATGTGGTACCTGGGGTATTATCATAAATGTGTAATACATTTTTCATTGCCTCAATCATGTAACGGGTGGCCCTATTTGGAGGGTACACTAGTCTCATCGTCGTCGACACTGGAGTCGGTAACCGTGTCGACATCTGTTTCTGCCATCTGAGGTAGCGGGCGTTTTTAGAGCCCCCCATGACATTTGAGACGCTGGAACAGGCACAAGCTGAGTAGCCGGCTGTTCTGTGTCGTCGACCTTTTGTGTAAGGAGTTGACACTTTCACGTAATCCTTCCATAAGTCCAACCACACCGGTGTCGATCCCGCAGGGGGTGACATCACATTTACAGGCATTCGCTCCGCCTCCACATCATTATCCTCCTCATACATGTCGACACAGCCGTACCGACACACAGCATACACACAGGGAATGCTCTGACAGAGGACAGGACCCCACAAAGCCCTTTGGGGAGACAGAGGGAGAGTATGCCAGCGCACACCAGGGCGCTATATATCACAGGGATATCACATATAAAGAGTGTTTTCCCCTATAGCTGCCTATATATATTGTATACTGCGCCTAAATTGTGCCCCCCCTCTCTTTTTAACCCTTTCTGTAGTGTATTGACTGCAGGGGAGAGCCAGGGAGCTTCCCTCCAGCTGTGAGGGAAAAATGGCGCCAGTGTGCTGAAGGAGATAGATCCGCCCCTTTTTCGCAGACTTTCTCCCGCATTTTTATGGATTCTGGCAGGGGTTAAAAAACACCTATATAGCCTCTGGGGCTATATATGGTGCCAGTTTGCCAGCCAAGGTGTCAGTATTGCTGCTCAGGGCGCCCCCCCCCCCCCCCAGCGCCCTGCACCCATCAGTGACCGGAGTGTGAGGTGTGCATGAGGAGCAATGGCGCACTGCTGCAGTGCTGTGCGCTACCTTGGAGAAGACAGAAGTCTTCAGCCGCCGATTTTCCGGACCACCTTCTTGCTTCTGGCTCTGTAAGGGGGACGGCGGCGCGGCTCTGGGAACGGACGACGAGGTCGGGTCCTGTGTTCGATCCCTCTGGAGCTAATGGTGTCCAGTAGCCTAAGAAGCCCAAGCTACCACCACTTAGGTAGGTTCGCTTCTTCTCCCCTTAGTCCCTCGGGGCAGTGAGCCTGTTGCCAGCAGGTCTCACTGAAAATAAAAAACCTAACAAACACTTTCTTCCTAGGAGCTCAGGAGAGCCCCTAGTGTGCATCCAGCTCAGCCGGGCACAGAAATCTAACTGAGGCTTGGAGGAGGGTCATAGGGGGAGGAGCCAGTGCACACCAGGTAGTACCAAATCTTTCTTTAGATGTGCCCAGTCTCCTGCGGAGCCGTCTATTCCCATGGTCCTTACGGAGTCCCCAGCATCCACTAGGAGGTCAGAGAAATATGTAATAGGCATTACGGTGTGTGTGTGGTATAATATGTAATAGGCATTACGGTGTGTGTGTGGTATAATATGTAATAGGCATTACGGTGTGTGTGTGTGTGTGTGGTATAATATGTAATAGGCATTTCGGTGTGTGTGTGTGGTATAATATGTAATAGGCATTACGGTGTGTGTGTGTGGTATAATATGTAATAGGCATTACGGTGTGTGTGTGGTATAATATGTAATAGGCATTACGGTGTGTGTGTGGTATAATATGTAATAGGCATTACGGTGTGTGGCATAATCTCCTATATAATAGCCCAGATCTGTGACTCTGTGCCTGTGTGTCTAACGCTGGGCGTGGCTAGGAGCTCTCATTGGGTTAGCAGCAGGTCTATCACACCCAGTCCACAGCTGATTGGGCGAGAAATGCCCTCCCACACAGGTTACATCCAATGGGAGGCTCTGCCCTTTGGGTGCTGTGTATTCCCAGAGCAGGATTAACAATGGGGCAGATGCAGCTGCAGCTCCAGGCCCACACCCCAAAATAGGCCCACTGCATCTGCAGCAACATTCCCTCCAATAATTTATACATAAAAAATGCTACAAATTTGGAAAGGGGGCGTGACCACGGGTAAAGGGGCATGGTCACACCCTTTTTCCTATACTTTCAATGGAAGTTTGGAGAGCCAAAAATCGGTACAGAACATAAAAAAAAAGGTACTGTACCTGCCAAAAAGGTGCAGCTGGAGGGTATGCCACTGTATCTGCAGCAAGTCTCTGTGCTGTAGATAGAGGAAAAAATCCTTTTACTGCATCGTCTTATGTCCTGCTGCCAGTCCGCCTGCCCCCTCCGCCATCAACAATCCCCACTCCCTAGCCGCGGCGTGGGTAGAACAAAAGCTGCTGCAGCCACCGGCATAGATGTGTATGAAAGCGGCACAGCGGAAGGCTCCACACCCTCCCCCACCCGCAGCACCCCCACTCCCGCCCCTCCCCCACCAACTGCACCCACCCCTCCCCCACCTGCGGCACCACCGCACCAGCACCTCCCCCACCCGCTGCACTCCCAGACCCCCTCCCCCATCCGCGTCTCCCCCGCACCCGCCACTCCCCCAACCGCAGCACCTATTAGGTGATTCATCAGGCCCTGCATGCGCTGTTAACGCTGTTGCAAGGGGCTACGATCCCTTAACCATCGCACACCCTTTGTTCGTGCAGTATTTACCCACTCACACAATTATGATTGGAGGCAATACTCCATATAATACAAATATTGCACGCAGCAAGGGTGTGCAAGAGTTAAGGGGGCCTAGCCCCTTACGACGGTGATTGGAGGTAATACTCCATATAATACAAATATTGCACGCAACAAGGGTGTGCAAGGGTTAAGGGGGCGTAGCCCCTTACGACGGTGTGAAGAGCGCCCGTAGGGCGCGATGAATCACTTAGTGTGTAATAAGCATTACGGTGTCTGTCATCATGTGTAATGGGCATTGCAGTATTTGGCATAATGTGTAAGAGGCATTACGGCAGGGACGTGCAGTCAGGGGAGGCAGCGCCTCCCCTGTGATAAGAAGATACTTATGACACATATTCTGTGTCATAAGTATCTTCTTTATTGTATCCTAATCATTTTTCTGCTTTAAAGTACTTTGGGAGGCACTGATAGCTGTACCACCCGTGGATAATGGGAACGGGGACAGTGCGGGGGGCGGAGCCTAGCACTGGGCTGTAAAAGCCCATGAAAAACCATAGGGAAAGCGGCACTGTTCCAAGTGCCTCGCTGACAGGGACACCACCCCTATGTCAGCGAGGCACCTGTGATTGGACAGCGGATCCAGGGCTGGATCCGCTTGTCCAATCATCCACATGCGGCGCTGGAGGCGGCGGGTCCCGGCGTTAATGATAGCCGGGAGTAGCGGTGGGCCTCCAGCGTGTGCGGCTGCCCCCCCGTCCTCCTGCTCCGGCTCCCGCTCACCTCACTACCAGCAGCGGCGGTCCTGCGGAGCCTGCAGCTATCCCCCCGTCCTCCCCTTCTGGCTCCGTCCTCCCGGCTCCCGATCACCTGACAGGCAGCAGCGGTGGCCGTACAGTACGTGCGGCTGTCCTCCGCCGGCTCCAGCAGCAGGTTAGTTTTTCTCTCTCTCTCTCTCTCTCTCTATCATATGTCAGTATAATGTTATTTTTTACAGGTGCCTCTACCCCTTTGGATTCTACTGGACAAGTGGACGTGACCGGCGTGGGATGTAGGTAAGTAATCTCTCTCTCATTTTTACAGGAACCACCTATTGGTTTCTACATGGACAAGTGGACGTGACCGGCATGGGATGTAGGTAAGTATGTGTGAGTGTGTAAGTGTGTTTTAATAAAATTTTACTGTCACGGTGTGTGTGTTTGTGTTTTTATTTGGGTATTTTTGTTGTTGTTGTAGAACTACAGGTACCAGCGAGCCCGTTATTTCCCCGCCTGCTGGTACTTGAGGTTCTTCAAGTACCAGCAAACAGGGAGGCTGCTGGGCCTTGTAGTTCCACAACAAAAAACAATATTCTTTTTTTACACACATGGCTATCAGCCCGGCACCCACCGCCCAGGGGTGCTGGGGACAGCCTCGGGCTTCACCCCTGGCCCTTGGGTGCCTGGAGGGGGGGGACCCCTTGATTTAAGGGATCCCCACTCCTCCAGGGTACCCCGGCCAGAGGTGACTAGTTGGGGGGGGTAATGCCAGGGCCGCAGGGACCTACATAAAAGTGTCCCCCGGCTGTGGCATTATCTCTCTGACTAGTGGAGCCCGGTGCTGGTTTTAAAAATACGGGGGACCCCTACATCTTTTGTCCCCCGCATTTTTGGAACCAGGACCGGACTAAGAGCCTGGTGCTGGTTGTCTAAATACGGGGAACCCCTGTCCATTTTTCCCCCCAGTATTTAAACAACCAGGACTGGCTCAAAGAGCCCGAGGCTGGTTATACTTAGGAGGGGGGACCTAACGCATTTTTTTTTATTTTTTTTTAACCCATTCAGACCCTTCTCCATTAAGTTAATGGAAGCCCTGGACAACAAAATTGCATTCATGTCCTCCTCCCACTCCCTTCCCAAACACTAATTTTTATTTTTTTTCTATAAAAATGTACAATATATCACAAGTATGATGAGCAGGCAGGCAGCGGGCATTGGCGACATCGGAGTGAGATGCAAATTAGTGGTGGAGGGCTGGGTCAGTTGATTGTGGGCGAGTTCGTAAGCCATTGTCAGTGGCAGCGGGTACCGGCTCAGAGGCAGTAGCGGGCATTGGCTAGGGGTCATCGGCAGGATCTGGCGGACATTATGGCTGTAGTGCCTCACTAGCCACTGACCTCACCGCACGCCACTGCATTACGGTGTGTGGCATAATGTGGCCATGCCCCTATTGTCATGTAGCCTCAACCCTAGTTTCGCGTGACCACGCCCCCTAATGACATGTGACCACGGACATTTTTACTATCAGTACCACTACGAAAAAAAGGTCTACTTGCACCACTGATTGAGACAGACGGTATCAGAAATGTTGTGGAAAAATGTTGGGCGTTCCTTGGCAGTGACTGTGAGGTGGCTATTAATTAGAGATGACCGAACAGACCCCCCCCCCCCCCGGAATTCACGTCATTAGCCCGTCCGAGCACAGCTCGAGTTTTCCCCACCTGACTCGGTAACCAGAACGAGGCATCATGCCGCTGTCGGATTCTCACGGGGTTTGGATTCTATATAAGGAGTCGCACGTCCCCGCCATTTTCACTCCAGCATTGGAGAGTGTAGAGAGAGGACGTGTCTCTGTCCTCAGTGTCCTCAGTGGTGCTGTGTTGTGCTGCATCAGTCCAGTCACAGTGGTGGTGTCCTCTGCTGCCATATGTCCAGTGTTGCTGTATAAGTCCAGTCCAGTGGTGCTGTGTTGTGCTGCATCAGTCCAGTGGTGGTGTGTTGTGCTGTATAAGTCCAGTCCAGTGGTGCTGTGTTGTGCTGCATCAGTCCAGTGGTGGTGTGTTGTGCTGTATAAGTCCAGTCCAGTGGTGCTGTGTTGTGCGGCATCAGTCCAGTGGTGGTGTGTTGTGCTGTATAAGTCCAGTCCAGTGGTGCTGTGTTGTGCTGCATCAGTTCAGTAGTGGACTTTTTCCAAAAAGTTTCAAGCAAAACAAGACCAGGGCTGCAGTTACTCACCCTGTGCGGATCCAGCGATGAAGGTCCCGGTCCTGACGTCAGACATCCGCCCTCCAAATGTCTGGATCCACCTGCGTTGGACTCACCATGCCTGGAAAACGGTGAGTATACGCCCCGGAACACCTCCCGCTGCGTGCGAATGGGTCGGAATGACCCCCACAGACTGCACACACTGGAAAAATAATTCGATGGTGAGTTACAAACGAAACTGCAGATGTCTGCTGCCTAAGTTTTCGCACGGCATGCACATGTATTCGCACACTTGAACGGGGCGGGTTATCACTCTCCCTGGACTGTGACTATCTGATCGCACCCCTCTGCAAATTTGCAGCACAGTGATCAGGTCTGTGGCCCTCATTCCGAGTTGTTCGCTCGCAAGCTGTTTTTAGCAGCATTGCACACGCTAAGCCGCCGCCTACTGGGAGTGAATCTTAGCTTAGCAAAATTGCGAACGAAAGATTCTCAAAATTGCGAATAGAAATTTCTTAGCAGTTTCTGAGTAGCTCGAGACTTACTCTGCCACTGCAATCAGTTCAGTCAGTTTCGTTCCTGGTTTGACATCACAAACACACCCAGCGTTCGCCCAGACACTCCCCCGTTTCTCCAGCCACTCCCGCATTTTTCCCAGAAACGGCAGCGTTTTTTCACACACTCCCATAAAACGGCCAGTTTCCGCCCAGAAACACCCACTTCCTGTCAATCACATTACGATCACCAGAACGAAGAAAAAACCTCGTAATGCCGTGAGTAAAATACCTAACTGCATAGCAAATTTACTTGGCGCAGTCGCAGTGCGAATATTGCGCATGCGCAATTAGCAGAAAATCGCTGCGATGCGAAGAAAATTACCGAGCGAACAACTCGGAATGACCACCTTTGTTAGGCCCAGTGAGTGATGTGTTGGGTGTGTGTAATGCGCATGGAGAAATGCACTAAGGTACTCTGTTTAATAAAATAAAAAATTAAGGCCCTCATTCCGAGTTGTTCGCTCGCTAGCTGCTTTTAGCAGCATTGCACACGCTAAGCCGCCGCCTACTGGGAGTGAATCTTAGCTTAGCAGAATTGCAAACGAAAGATTAGCAGAATTGCGAATAGAAATTTCTTAGCAGTTTCTGAGTAGCTCGTGACTTACTCCTACACTGCGATCATTTCAGTCATTTTCGTTCCTGGGCCCTCATTCCGAGTTGTTCGCTCGTTAATTTTTTTCGCTACAGTGCGATTAGTCGCAAACTGAGCATGCGCAATGTTCGTAGTGCGCCTGCGCCAAGTAAATTAGCACAAAAGTTTGGTATTTTACTCACGGCGTAACAAGGTTTTTTCATCGTTCTGCTGATCGTAGTGTGATTGACAGGAAGTGGGTGTTTCTGGGCGGAAACTGACAGTTTTCTGGGAGTGTGCGGAAAAACGCAGGCGTGTCAGGGAAAAACTCAGGAGTGTCTGGAGAAACGGGGGAGTGGCTGGGCGAACGCTGGGTGTGTTTGTACAGATTTCTAAAGAACCAATCCGCACATCTCTAATTATTTCGGGACCAGCATTATTGTCCGACTTGACTTCTACAGGTCTGTAAGATTGTTCCAGAAAGCCTTAATCAACCTGGGTATTCTGCTATTGGTGATGTCTGGGGGATTTGCACTGCATCGCTAGGCGCCATAAGACAATAACCACCTCCGGTCTCATACCGTGTGCCTGCTATAGTTCCAGTCCACATACGCGGCTGTAGTACCAATAAATGTTCCTCTTGATTGTTAACCCATCGATGGCTACTTGTTCTGGTGGTGATCCGGTCAAGATCCCGTCATTCGGAATCTCGATAGTTGTAATACCAATGACGGAATCCCAACACTGCTCAGAATACTGATGCTGAAATGCCGACATATATCGCAATGCCGGCACCAGAATCCTGAACGCCGTGATCTCGAACGTAAGTATGCGGGGCTGTTTAGGATCAGGCCGTGGGGGGAGGGGGAGATTAGGTTTAGGCTGCGGGGGGGGGGGGGGTGGTTAGGCTGCGGAGGGGGGATTGTGGTTAGGCTGCGGAGGGGTGGTTAAGTTTAGGCTGTGGGAGGGAGGGTTAGGTTTAGGCACCACTGGGGAGGATTATGGTTAGGCTGCAGGGAGGGGGAGTTAGGCTGCAGGGAGGTGGGTTAGGGGTAGACTACAGGGGGGGGGGACACACGTTAAGGTTAGGCTGCGGGTAGGGAAGGTTAAGATAGGGGCGGTTAGGGAATAGATATAGCATACTTATCTAGTTGGTGTCGGGATCCTGAGTGTCGGGATACTGCTGTATTCTGACCGCCGGCATCCCAAGCCAGAGGATCCCAATACGATCCCCTTCTGGTGATGTCACAGAATAAGCCCAGTGCAGGGTGTAGGTTAGTGTGTGATTGGATGGTGACATCACAGTGTGAAAGCAGTGAAGTTGAATCCGGCAGCAGGGGGAACATTTGTACTGGCCCAGTAGCGGATCTTGCCACGGGCAAGCAGGACTTTTGCCTGGGGCGCCGCATTCCGGAGGACGCCGGCGCCATCCGGAGGACGCCGGCGCCATCCGGAGGGCGCCGCACCAGGGCAAGGTCCGCTGCTGCTGTGCCGCCCGCTGCCCGCTGTATGCGTCTAGTTTCCCTTCGTGGAGAGGACATTTGCTGTGCGGTGCGCGATGACGTCATCGCGCACCGCACATCATTTCAGCGGCGCTACTACTGTACAGGGGACGTAACTGACCACGCCCTCTGTATGAAGCCACGCCCCCTATTGCCGCCCGGGGCGCAAAAAGCCCCTGAACCGGCCCTGACTGGGCCCCAAGAATGGACTGATTCAGTGGTCCACTGAAACAGTCTGGGATCGCATTTGCCCCATGAGGCAATCTGACACAGACTTCTGACTATGAACTGATCAGCAGACACAAAGTGAGCCCGTTTCACATGGATGTTTTTTTTGGCACAGCGCACATGACGTCATGACTGGAGGTTGAAGAGACAAATGGATGGTCAGATTGGAGAGACACAGGGATGGCGGGGTGAGGCTGCAGAGACACGTATGATAAAAATTCAGGGATATGTGTCAAAAATATTATGATAAAAAACAACCATCTAATTTAAATAGGAAAGAAAAAGAAGCTATAAAAATATTGACAGAGGACTCCACTATTGTAATAAAAGAAGCAGACAAGGGGGGGGGGGGGGGGGGGGGTTTGGTAATCCTTAACCGCTCAGACTATATAAGGGAGTCATTAAGACAACTAAATACTCAGGAGCACTATTGTATACTCAAAGGGGATCCTACTCTAAAATTTCAGTTAGAACTTAAAACTCTATTAGAAGGAGCTGTGGATTCTGGAATTATCTCTAGAGATATTTATAATTTTCTTTACCCTGCACATCCTCACATTCCGGTCTTTTATTATCTTCCTAAAATTCACAAATCCATCACTGCACCTCCTGGGAGACCTATTATTTCTGGAATTGATTCGTTGACTTCTAACCTTTCATTTTATGTTGACTCCTTCTTGCAATCTCGAGTGTCCTCACTGAGGTCCCATATCAAGGACACCACACATTTTCTCAATTTAATTAATACTATTACATGGAAAGATTCCTATGCTTTTCTCACCCTAGATGTTTCTGCTTTATACACACACATCCCTCATCAGTTGGGGTGTGAGGTGATTAAAAGGAGATTGGACTCTGATAATGACCTCAGTGAGGAACAAAAATCATTTCTTATCACTTCCATTTCCTTTATCCTTTCACATAATTATTTCATGTTTCTCAGTGTTTTTTATTTACAGGTGATGGGCACTGCCATGGGGACAAGGTTCGCGCCCAGCTATGCCAACCTCTACATGGGGGAGTTTGAACAAACCCATGTCTGGGACGGAGGCTGGGCGGAGAACCTGGTCCTCTATGGACACTATATCGATGATTTATTTATTATTTGGGATGGGGATTTTAATTCTGCAACACAATTTATCCAGTCCCTCTCCTGTAACGAATATAACCTCACTTTCACTTCAACCTTTCACACTTCTAAAATTAATTTTTTAGATGTGAACTTAGAAATTATTAATAACAAAATAGTCACGTCTACATACAATAAAGAAACTAACACTAACTCTTATTTACATTTCACGAGTTCGCATTTTAGACCCTGGAAACAAAACATCCCTAAGGGACAACTTATTCGCCTTAGGCGAAATTGTTCCAATTTTGATACTTTTATCGAACAAGCAGATACCTTACTTACATCTTTCAGGGAATGCGGTTACCCCGAAAATCTTCTACAAAAGGCATTCATGGAGGTTTCTGATTTAGAAAGGAATAGCCTCCTACAATATCACTCTAGGAAAGACGAATGTGTGGATAAAAAGGATAGGAGCTCGGCATTCATATGCAAATTTAACAGCTGTGCGGGACAGATTCGTGGTATATTAAATAGAAATTTTAAAATTTTGAGACAAGATCGTATGTTGGCAGATACATTACCAAAAGTGCCGCAAATAATCTATAGAAAGAATAGGTCCCTAAAAACTCTTTTGGCACCTAGTCATTTGAAAAAAATAGATAATGATGATAATAGTAGGAAACAAATGTCAGGATCTGAATGGTTGACAAAGAAACCACTAGGCTTTTTTCACTGTGGCAAGAACAAATGCCAAGTATGTTCACATACACCAAGAAAAACAGTGTCTGTCGAATTACCAAACAAAACAGAGGTTTATTCAATCAAATCATTCATGAATTGCGACTCCTCATATGTTATTTATTTACTCTGGTGTAGCTGTCACTTATATTATGTGGGTCGTACCACCAGGAAATTACGCACTAGGTTCATGGAACATAAAATAAATATTGTTAAAGGCTTCCTTAAGCATAGTGTATCCCGTCATTTCCTAAATACACATCAGAAAGACCCTGGATGCCTCTCAATTCTAGCTTTAGAACATGTGGCACCCACTGTGAGGGGTGGAGACAGATATACACTTCTATGCAAGAGAGATATATATTGGATGTTACAGTTTAATTCAGTATATCCGACTGGTCTAAATGAGACAATGGAATTGAACATAGTAATTTAAAATTATTGAGAGCTGCTATGTAGAGATTTAATTGTAATTACTTCTTTCAATTTGAACATCTACCGCGTCCAGTTGGTACAGGTGACAACTCTGTGTCACCTGTGTGTGGTCTGTTCGGCCGTGGAGGCCTCCACGCACAACTTGGACGGGACGGTGGTTTTCCCTGTCAGCACGTCCAGGATGGGCGGACATCCGGGGATCCTTTTTCGGATGTTTGGGACACTCCTGGCAGCAGGAGTTCCTCCACGGCCGGGCAGCCACCCAATGGTAGCGGAGATGATAGGTCTTGAGTAATCTGAATTGTTTCAATATTTCTTTTCTAGTGAAATGTCCTTGTATTTATTACTATTTATTATTATTATTATTATTATTATTATTTTCTGCATCCCTTGTGAATTTACCAAATACTCTTTGGGAGAACTAAGGAAGCTATGAAGCATATCATGAATCTGTAATATATATAATCGTCTCATGGAGTCTGACTATAGGGGTGGGCCATCGGATAGATTTGAGGAAATCTGTGCATCCTATAAAATCTAACATGCAGACAAGCTTTGATTGCTGGGGCCATAAAACAATATGTATTTAATGTTAATGAAAATGTTAATGTATGGTTAAATAACTATCCACACATATGTGTAATGTCTTCTAAATTTCTTAGTGTGGCTTCTTTGTGTTATTGGAGATGCCCATAGTTGGGCACATACGTAAACTCTTTCCCCGGCCGCGCTGTTCCACCCTGCGGGTCACGTGATGGGAGAGTGACGTCGTCGCGCTCCGCGACGAGGTTCACTCGGGTTGCTTAGCAACGGGGGCAACCCCCGTCACTGTGCCGTGCGCCGGAGTGTACTCTGGTTGCCTAGCAACCTGGATACATTCATTGGCCGTCACCGGTCACGTGACCGGGAAACACGGGGACCGCTGGACGGCACACCGAAGCAGGGGCATCTCTCCCCCATGAGATTAGAGTGTTTCAGGTAACTTTTGTAGATGGATGGGTATAGTTCCCCAAGCATGGGGAGGTTCTTAAGAGTGATGAAAGAACCACCATTACTAACACAATATATGCTCTGGGAGTGCGTCATGTGATTACACTGACCTTTAACCCCTACCATATCCAGTTTCATTTATTGTATATATGTACTGTTTTATATTACTTTTTTCTGTGGGTTTGCCTCCTACCAATAGCTCTTTTTATCTAATAGGATTAGTGATAATGTAGAATTACTGTTTTTACTAAAACTATGGATGATTGAATAGTTGTTTCTGCACACCTGTTGGGCATCAGGTCGTTAATAGGGTTTAAATAGATCCCTTAACCAGAGGGAGCTTTACTTCTGATGAAGCTAGGTGACCGTGCCTAGGGAAACGCGTTAAGTCTAAAAGCTGCCATCAATACAACTACAAGTGCTCCACACTACAACGGATCCAGATATGGACTAACAATCAGTTTTGGAACACCTGCTTTGGAATTTTCTCTGTGGGACATTCACATTACAGCACCGACTGGAGAGACCCAGCTTGAATACAAGTGGCACAGCTTGCTTGCTGTTATTTAAAGCCTCTGGAAGCCTCCGTCCTCACGGGTAACACCAGCTGTATCCATTTCCTATCCCCAGGGAACTTTGTCCAGTGTTCTAGTCCGGGATCCTTAATGGACACTTATTAGCAGCAGATTTAAATGCTTCACAGCTCTTTATATGCCCTTAATTTCATGTGTATATGTGAATTTTAACTCCAGCTTTATTAATTGATGTTTAGCTAATAAATTCAAGTGTGTTTTTACAATCATCCATGGTTTTCTAATTATTCACTATTGGAGAAACAGCCAGCGTCGGCCTCAGTGCTTTTCTTTGTTAAAAACGTATGATAAAAATACTTGCTCGAATGTGTCGGGAATATGTCAGGATTCGGCTGTTGGTCTTCTGACGATCAGGAACCCAGCTGCCGGCATTTTGTACCCAGCCCGGTTTATCACTGCAGTATCAAAGTCTTTAAAGCTTCTGGGGCTAGGCAGCACCAAGACCCTCATTCGTCACTTTGAGGGGTCTATGTACTAAGCCTTGCAGAGGGATAAAGTGGGCCATTTCAATTGGCTGAGTACGTACCCGCGATTGTGCGGTAACACATGGGATCTGGTATAAGCTCCTGATCCCATGTGTTATGGCGGCTCTGGCGGCCACTTACAGTATCTCAGATTGTGCTTTGGGTGCCTGAAGCGCCCTAAGCATAATCCCCGATAAGTGCCGGCATCGGGTGGAGGAGTGCGCTGCAGCGAGGATAATTGGACAGGCCCTGGTGATTCTATTAGTAGCGGTAAACTGCCGCTGCTAATTAGAGATGTGCACTTGAAATTTTTCGGGTTTTGTGTTTTGGTTTTGGGTTCGGTTCCGCGGCCGTGTTTTGGGTTCGACCGCGTTTTGGCAAAACCTCACCGAATTTTTTTTGTCGGATTCGGGTGTGTTTTGGATTCGGGTGTTTTTTTCAAAAAACACTAAAAAACAGCTTAAATCATAGAATTTGGGGGTCATTTTGATCCCAAAGTATTATTAACCTCAAAAACCATAATTTCCACTCATTTTCAGTCTATTCTGAATACCTCACACCTCACAATATTATTTTTAGTCCTAAAATTTGCACCGAGGTCGCTGGATGACTAAGCTAAGCGACCCTAGTGGCCGACACAAACACCGGGCCCATCTAGGAGTGGCACTGCAGTGTCACGCAGGATGGCCCTTCCAAAAAACCCTCCCCAAACAGCACATGACGCAAATAAAAATGAAAGAAAAAAGAGGTGCAAGATGGAATTGTCCTTGGGCACTCCCACCCACCCTTATGTTGTATAAACAGGACATGCACACTTTAACCAACCCATCATTTCAGTGACAGGGTCTGCCACACGACTGTGACTGAAATGACGGGTTGGTTTGGACCCCCACCGAAAAAGAAGCAATTAATCTCTCCTTGCACAAACTGGCTCTACAGAGGCAAGATGTCCACCTCATCATCATCCTCCGATATATCACCGTGTACATCCCGCTCCTCACAGATTATCAATTCGCCCCCACTGGAATCCACCATCTCAGCTCCCTGTGTACTTTGTGGAGGCAATTGCTGCTGGTCAATGTCTCCACGGAGGAATTGATTATAATTCATTTTAATGAACATCATCTTCTCCACATTTTCTGGAAGTAACCTTGTACGCCGATTGCTGACAAGGTGAGCGGCGGCACTAAACACTCTTTCGGAGTACACACTTGTGGGAGGGCAACTTAGGTAGAATAAAGCCAGTTTGTGCAAGGGCCTCCAAATTGAATCTTTTTCCTGCCAGTATAAGTACGGACTGTCTGACGTGCCTACTTGGATGCGGTCACTCATATAATCCTCCACCATTCTTTCAATGGTGACAGAATCATATGCAGTGACAGTAGACGACATGTCCGTAATCGTTGTCAGGTCCTTCAGTCCGGACCAGATGTCAGCATCAGCAGTCGCTCCAGACTGCCCTGCATCACCGCCAGCGGGTGGGCTCGGAATTCTGAGCCTTTTCCTCGCACCCCCAGTTGCGGGAGAATGTGAAGGAGGAGATGTTGACAGGTCGCGTTCCGCTTGACTTGACAATTTTGTCACCAGCAGGTCTTTGAACCCCAGCAGACTTGTGTCTGCCGGAAAGAGAGATACAAGGTAGGTTTTAAATCTAGGATCGAGCACGGTGGCCAAAATGTAGTGCTCTGATTTCAACAGATTGACCACCCGTGAATCCTTGTTAAGCGAATTAAGGGCTCCATCCACAAGTCCCACATGCCTAGCGGAATCGCTCCCTTTTAGCTCCTCCTTTAATGCCTCCAGCTTCTTCTGCAAAAGCCTGATGAGGGGAATGACCTGACTCAGGCTGGCAGTGTCTGAACTGACTTCACGTGTGGCAAGTTCAAAAGGTTGCAGAACCTTGCACAACGTTGAAATCATTCTCCACTGCGCTTGAGACAGGTACATTCCACCTCCTATATCGTGCTCAATTGTATAGGCTTGAATGGCCTTTTGCTGCTCCTCCAACCTCTGAAGCATATAGAGGGTTGAATTCCACCTCGTTACCACTTCTTGCTTCAGATGATGGCAGGGCAGGTTCAGGCGTTTTTGGTGGTGCTCCAGTCTTCTGTACGTGGTGCCTGTACGCCGAAAGTGTCCCGCAATTCTTCTGGCCACCGGCAGCATCTCTTGCACGCCCCTGTCGTTTTTTAAAAAATTCTGCACCACCAAATTCAAGGTATGTGCAAAACATGGGACGTGCTGGAATTTGCCCATATTTAATGCACACACAATATTGCTGGCGTTGTCCGATGCCACAAATCCACAGGAGAGTCCAATTGGGGTAAGCCATTCCGCGATGATCTTCCTCAGTTGCCGTAAGAGGTTTTCAGCTGTGTGCGTATTCTGGAAACCGGTGATACAAAGCGTAGCCTGCCTAGGAAAGAGTTGGCGTTTGCGAGATGCTGCTACTGGTGCCGCCGCTGCTGTTCTTGCGGCGGTAGTCCATACATCTACCCAGTGGGCTGTCACAGTCATATAGTCCTGACCCTGCCCTGCTCCACTTGTCCACATGTCCGTGGTTAAGTGGACATTGGGTACAACTGCATTTTTTAGGACACTGGTGAGTCTTTTTCTGACGTCCGTGTACATTCTCGGTATCGCCTGCCTAGAGAAGTGGAACCTAGATGGTATTTGGTAACGGGGGCACACTACCTCAAGAAATTGTCTAGTTCCCTGTGAACTAACGGCGGATACCGGACGCACGTCTAACACCAACATAGTTGTCAAGGCCTCAGTTATCCGCTTTGCAACAGGATGACTGCTGTGATATTTCATCTTCCTCGCAAAGGACTGTTGGACAGTCAATTGCTTGGTGGAAGTAGTAAAAGTGGGCTTACGACTTCCCCTCTGGGATGACCATCGACTCCCAGCAGCAACAACAGCAGCGCCAGCAGCAGTAGGCGTTACATGCAAGGATGCATCGGAGGAATCCCAGGCAGGAGAGGACTCGTCAGAATTGCCAGTGACATGGCCTGCAGGACTATTGGCATTCCTGGGGAAGGAGGAAATTGACACTGAGGGAGTTGGTGGGGTGGTTTGCGTGAGCTTGGTTACAAGAGGAAGGGATTTACTGGTCAGTGGACTGCTTCCGCTGTCGCCCAAAGTTTTTGAACTTGTCACTGACTTATTATGAATGCGCTGCAGGTGACGTATAAGGGAGGATGTTCCGAGGTGGTTAACGTCCTTACCCCTACTTATTACAGCTTGACAAAGGCAACACACGGCTTGACAAATGTTGTCCGCATTTCTGTTGAAATACTTCCACACCGAAGAGCTGATTTTTTTGGTATTTTCACCAGGCATGTCAACGGCCCTATTCCTCCCACGGACAACAGGTGTCTCCCCAGGTGCCTGACTTAAACAAACCACCTCACCATCAGAATCCTCCTTGTCAATTTCCTCCCCAGCGCCAGCAACACCCATATCCTCCTCATCCTGGTGTACTTCAACACTGACATCTTCAATCTGACTATCAGGAACTGGACTGTGGGTGCTCCTTCCAGCACTTGCAGGGGGCGTGCAAATGGTGGAAGGCGCATGCTCTTCACGTCCAGTGTTGGGAAGGTCAGGCATCGCAACCGACACAATTGGACTCTCCTTGTGGATTTGGGATTTGGAAGAACGCACAGTTCTTTGCGGTGCTTTTGCCAGCTTGAGTATTTTCATTTTTCTAGCGAGAGGCTGAGTGCTTCCATCCTCATGTGAAGCTGAACCACTAGCCATGAACATAGGCCAGGGCCTCAGCCGTTCCTTGCCACTCCGTGTGGTAAATGGCATATTGGCAAGTTTACGCTTCTCCTCCGACAATTTTATTTTAGATTTTGGAGTCCTTTTTTTACTGATATTTGGTGTTTTGGATTTTACATGCTCTGTACTATGACATTGGGCATCGGCCTTGACAGACGACGTTGCTGGCATTTCATCGTCTCGGCCATGACTAGTGGCAGCAGCTTCAGCACGAGGTGGAAGTGGATCTTGATCTTTCCCTAATTTTGGAACCTCAACATTTTTGTTCTCCATATTTTAATAGGCACAACTAAAAGGCACCTCAGGTAAACAATGGAGATGGATGGATACTAGTATACTTATGGATGGACCAGCGACTGCCGACACAGAGGTAGCTACAGCCGTGGACTACCGTACTGTGTCTGCTGCTAATATAGACTGGATGATAATGAGATGAAATTAATATATATATATATATATATATATATATAATATCACTAGTACTGCAGCCGGACAGGTATATATATTTATTATGTAATGACTGATGACGGACCTGCTGGACACTGTCAGCTCAGCAGCACCGCAGACTGCTACAGTAAGCTACTATAGTAGTATGTATCAAGAAGAAAGAGAAAAAAAAAAAACACGGGTAGGTGGTATACAATTATGGATGGACCAGCGACTGCCGACACAGAGGTAGCTACAGCCGTGGACTACCGTACTGTGTCTGCTGCTAATATAGACTGGATGATAATGAGATGAAATTAATATATATATATATATATATATATATAATATCACTAGTACTGCAGCCGGACAGGTATATATATTTATTATGTAATGACTGATGACGGACCTGCTGGACACTGTCAGCTCAGCAGCACCGCAGACTGCTACAGTAAGCTACTATAGTAGTATGTATCAAGAAGAAAGAGAAAAAAAAAACCACGGGTAGGTGGTATACAATTATGGATGGACCAGCGACTGCCGACACAGAGGTAGCTACAGCCGTGGACTACAGTACTGTGTCTGCTGCTAATATAGACTGGATGATAATGAGATGAAATTAATATATATATATTTATAATATCACTAGTACTGCAGCCGGACAGGTATATATATTTATTATGTAATGACTGATGACGGACCTGCTGGACACTGTCAGCTCAGCAGCACCGCAGACTGCTACAGTAAGCTACTATAGTAGTATGTATCAAGAAGAAAGAGAAAAAAAAAAAACACGGGTAGGTGGTATACAATTATGGATGGACCAGCGACTGCCGACACAGAGGAAGCTACAGCCATGGACTACCGTACTGTGTCTGCTGCTAATATAGACTGGATGATAATGAGATGAAATTAATATATATATATATATATATATAATATCACTAGTACTGCAGCCGGACAGGTATATATATTTATTATGTAATGACTGATGACGGACCTGCTGGACACTGTCAGCTCAGCAGCACCGCAGACTGCTACAGTAAGCTACTATAGTAGTATGTATCAAGAAGAAAGAGAAAAAAAAAAACCACGGGTAGGTGGTATACAATTATGGATGGACCAGCGACTGCCGACACAGAGGTAGCTACAGCCGTGGACTACCGTACTGTGTCTGCTGCTAATATAGACTGGATGATAATGAGATGAAATTAATATATATATATATATATATATAATATCACTAGTACTGCAGCCGGACAGGTATATATATTTATTATGTAATGACTGATGACGGACCTGCTGGACACTGTCAGCTCAGCAGCACCGCAGACTGCTACAGTAAGCTACTATAGTAGTATGTATCAAGAAGAAAGAAAAAAAAAAAAAAACACGGGTAGGTGGTATACATATACAATTATATATATATTATATACAATTATATATATATATATATATATATATATATTAAACTGGTGGTGATTAATTAAACTGGTGGTCAGGTCACTGGTCACACTATCAGCAACTTGCAAGTAGTACTCCTAAGCAGACAATCACAATATATACTGGTGGTCAGTGTGGTCACAATGGCAGTGTGGCACTCTGGCAGCAGAGTGCCAGCAAAAGTGTGCACTGTACGTTAAAATATGTACTCCTGCTCTCAGACTCTAACTGCTCCCCACTGTCTCCCCCACAAGTCAGATATACAGTCACACTATCACTTCAGCAAGTAGTAGTACTCCTCCTAATGCTCCCCAAAATTACTAAAGTAAATAATACTGTGTCTCTCTCTACTCTAGTAGTCTCACTCTCTATAAACGGAGAGGACGCCAGCCACGTCCTCTCCCTATCAATCTCAATGCACGTGTGAAAATGGCGGCGACGCGCGGCTCCTTATATAGAATCCGAGTCTCGCGATAGAATCCGAGCCTCGCGAGAATCCGACAGCGGGATGATGACGTTCGGGCGCGCTCGGGTTAACCGAGCAAGGCGGGAAGATCCGAGTCGCTCGGACCCGTGTAAAAAAAACTGAAGTTCGGGTGGGTTCGGTTTCCGAGGAACCGAACCCGCTCATCTCTACTGCTAATAGGATACCCCCCTTAGACTTTGCCTTGTTTTCTCACTTTGTATTTCCAGTGTGTGTCTGTGAAACAATGGCCCTCATTCCGAGTTGTTCGCTCGCAAGTGAATTTTAGCAGATTTGCTCATGCTAAGCCGCCGCCTACTGGGAGTGAATCTTAGCATCTTAAAATTGCGAACGATGTATTCGCAATATTGCGATTACACACCTCGTAGCAGTTTCTGAGTAGCTTCAGACTTACTCGGCATCTGCGATCATTTCACTGCTTGTCGTTCCTGGTTTGACGTCACAAACACACCCAGCGTTCGGCCAGACACTCCTCCGTTTCTCCGGCCACTCCTGCGTTTTTTCCGGAAACGGTAGCGTTTTTTCCCACACGCCCATAAAACGGCCAGTTTCCGCCCAGTAACACCCATTTCCTGTCAATCACATTACGATCACCAGAACGATGAAAAAGCCGTGAGTAAAATTCCTAACTGCATAGCAAATTTACTTGGCGCAGTCGCAGTGCGGACATTGCGCATGCGCATTAAGCGGAAAATCGATGCGATGCGAAGATTTTTACTGAGCGAACAACTCGGAATGACCACCAATATTCAAGTATTCAAACAGAATTGTAGACAATTTTAAAGGGTTGCCATTTCCATTATTATCCAGGTATGAGCAACTCTAGTTACACCTCTGCAGTGGCAAGGTGTCATCACAGAGTAGTTCCGTCAACCGGCCTGTACCTCCAATGATCGATGAGGTGGGGGGCTACTGGATGCCAAGATTTTTGTTTCCGGCCCTGACTGTACTCACACAGTGTATGTAGCAGGTTAGTGTGTGAACAGGTGGTGATGTCACAGAGTGAGGGCAGCGCAGTCACACAGTGTATGCAGAAGGTTAGTGCGTGATCGAAAGTGATGTCACAGAGTGAGCGCAGCGCAATCACACAGTGTACAGTATGTAGCAGGTTCATACTTGCCTACCTGACCCGCTCCATGAGGGAGTACATGCTCTTTTTCTGGACTTTCCTGGTAATGTATGATTGCCATCACCTGTGGTGAAACACCTTTCTTATCAATTAACTAGCTCACCACAGGCGCCGGCAATCATACACTACCAGGAAAGTCCAGGAACAGAGCATTTTCTCCCTCATGGAGAGGGTCAGGTAGGCAAGTATGAGCAGGTTAGTGTGTGGTTGGAGGGTGATGTCATAGAGTGAGCGTGGTGCAGTCACACAGTCTATGTAGCAGGTTAGTGTGTGATTGGATGGTGATGTCACAGAGTATGCTCAGGGCAGTCACACAATGTATGCAGCAGGTTAGTGTGTGGCTGGATGGTGATGTCACAGAGTGAGGGCAGTGCAGTCACACAGTCTATGTAGCAGGTTAGTGTGTGGCTGGATGGTGACGTCACAGAGTGAGCGCAGTGCAGTCACACAGTCTATGTAGCAGGTTAGTGTGTGATTGGCTGGTGATGTCACAGAGTGAGGGCAGTGCAGTCACACAGTCTATGTAGCAGGTTACTGTTTGATTGGATGGTGATGTCACAGAGTGAGAGCAGTGCAGTCACACAGTCTATGTAGCAGGTTAGTGTGTGGCTGGATGGTGATGTCACAGAGTGAGAGCAGTGCAGTCACACAGTCTATGTAGCAGGTTAGTGTGTGATTGGCTGGTGATGTCACAGAGTGAGGGCAGTGCAGTCACACAGTCTATGTAGCAGGTTACTGTTTGATTGGATGGTGATGTCACAGAGTGAGAGCAGTGCAGTCACACAGTCTATGTAGCAGGTTAGTGTGTGATTGGATGGTGATGTCACAGAGTGAGAGCAGTGCAGTCACACAGTCTATGTAGCAGGTTACTGTTTGATTGGATGGTGATGTCACAGAGTGAGAGCAGTGCAGTCACACAGTCTATGTAGCAGGTTACTGTTTGATTGGATGGTGATGTCACAGAGTGAGAGCAGTGCAGTCACACAGTGTATGTAGCAGGTTAGTGTGTGGCTGGATGGTGATGTCACAGAGTGAGCGCAGCGCAGTTACACAGTGTATGTAGCAGGTTAGTGTGTGGCTGGATGGTGATGTCACAGACAGGGCCGGTGCTAGGGTGTTTGGCGCCTCCCTGCAAACTATAAATTTGCGCCCTCTCTCCAATACTTAATAAAGGGAAAGCACACACTGAAGGCAAGTGAGGTCTCACAAGGAAGGGGTGTGCCCACACAATTGTACCCCAAATTCTAATTACACCACACAGTAGCACAAAAGTATCGTCAGTATGTAGTGCCCCTATTTCATATTACGTCACACAGTACTGCCCCATATTCACGTTATGCTACACAGTAGTGCCCCATATACACAATTCCCATGATAGCACATAATAATGCCCACGGTATCAGTGCCACGTATACAGTTACACATAATAATGCTCATAGTATCCGTGCCGCTTACACATAATAATGCCCACGGTATCAGTGCCGCTTATACTCATAATAATGCCCATGATATCAGTGCCGCTTATACACATAATAATGCCCATTATATCAGTCCCGCTTACACACATAATAATGCCCATGATATCAGTGCCGCTTACACACACAATAATGCCCACGGTAGCAGTGCCGCTTACACACACAATAATGCCCATGATATCAGTGCCGCTTACACACACAATAATGCCCATGATATCAGTGCCGCTTACACACACAATAATGCCCACGGTAGCAGTGCCGCTTATACACATAATAATGCCCATGATATCAGTGCCGCTTATACACATAATAATGCCCATGATATCAGTGCCGCTTACACACACAATAATGCCCACGGTAGCAGTGCCGCTTACACACACAATAATGCCCACGGTAGCAGTGCCGCTTACACACACAATAATGCCCACGGTAGCAGTGCCGCTTACACACACAATAATGCCCACGGTAGCAGTGCCGCTTACACACATAATAATGCCCACGGTATCAGTGCCGCTTACACACATAATAATGCCCACGGTATCAGTGCCGCTTACACACATAATAATGCCCACGGTAGCAGTGCCGCTTACACACACAATAATGCCCACGGTATCAGTGCCGCTTACACACACAATAATGCCCACGGTATCAGTGCCGCTTACACACACAATAATGCCCACGGTATCAGTGCCGCTTACACACACAATAATGCCCACGGTATCAGTGCCGCTTACACACACAATAATGCCCACGGTATCAGTGCCGTTTACACACACAATAATGCCCACGGTATCAGTGCCGCTTACACACACAATAATGCCCACGGTATCAGTGCCGCTTACACACACAATAATGCCCACGGTATCAGTGCCGCTTACACACACAATAATGCCCACGGTATCAGTGCCGCTTACACACACAATAATGCCCATGGTAGCAGTGCCGCTTACACACATAATAATGCCCACGGTATCAGTGTCACGTATACAGTTACACATATACGTGTGTGCTACTTATACACATGCCCACAGTTTCAGTGCCACTTATACATATAATAATTGCTCTCTTCCCCCCACCCCCTAGATAGATAGAGCTCTGGTAACAAAAAAAATATATAGAAAGCACACACTTACAGCAGCAGCATTCTTCAATACATTAGAAAACAGGTTTCAAAGAGTTAAACTCGGCCTGCTCTGACCACACTCAAGCCCCTGCATCAGCATGTTGTAGAGGGGGAGGGCTGGAGAGCGGAGAACAGCTCATAAATCACAAGCAGGCTGCCGCTGCAGCCAGGTCGTGGAATAGAAAGTGAAAGTGGCCAGCCTGTGCGGACTATGGAGTGAAACCCCCCCTGCGTGTTCTGCTGGTAGGAGGAGGGAGGGAAGATCTGCTGGTGGACTGGTCTCGAGCCTCTTGTTGCTGTGGCAGCCGGCAGCAGCAGCGCACAGCAGCGGAGTCTCAGAGCAGGGAGAGCGCCTCTCTTGGCCAGCGCCTCCCTGCTTTGCAGACTCTGCTGAGCGGGTTGCGCCGGCTCTGGTCACAGAGTGAGTGCAGCGCAGTCACACAGTCTATGTAGCAGGTTAGTGTGTGGCTGGATGGTGATGTCACAGAGTGAGTGTAGCGCTGTCACACAGTCTATGTAGCAGGTTAGTGTGTGACTGGATGGTGAATGATGTCACAGAGTGAGTGCAGCGCAATCACACAGTGTATGTAGCAGGTTAGTGTGTGACTGGATGGTGATGTCACAGAGTGAGTGCAGCGCAGTAACACCGTCTATGCAGCAGGTTAGTGTGTGATTGGATGGTGATGTCACAGAGTGAGCGCAGCGCAATCACACAGTCTATGTAGCAGGTTAGTGTGTGGCTGGATGGTGATGTCACAGAGTGAGTGCAGCGCAATCACACAGTGTATGTAGCAGGTTAGTGTGTGACTGGATGGTGATGTCACAGAGTGAGTGCAGCGCAGTTACACAGTCTATGTAGCAGGTTAGTGTGTGGCTGGATGGTGATGTCACAGAGTGAGTGTAGCGCAGTCACACAGTCTATGTAGCAGGTTAGTGTGTGACTGGATGGTGATGTCACAGAGTGAGCGCAGTGCAGTCACACAGTCTATGTAGCAGGTTAGTGTGTGGCTGGATGGTGATGTCACAAAGTGAGTGCAGTCACACAGTCTATGTAGCAGGTTAGTGTGTGACTGGATGGTGATGTCACAGAGTGAGTGCAGCGCAGTCACACAGTCTATGTAGCAGGTTAGTGTGTGACTGGATGGTGATGTCACAGAGTGAGCGCAGTGCAGTCACACAGTCTATGTAGCAGGTTAGTGTGTGATTGGCTGGTGATGTCACAGAGTATGCGCAGTGCAGTCACACAATGTATGTAGCAGGTTAGTGTGTGATTGGATGATGATGTCACAGAGTGAGTGCAGCGCAGTCACACAGTCTATGTAGCAGGTTAGTGTGTGACTGGATGGTGATGTCACAGAGTGAGCGCAGTGCAGTCACACAGTCTATGTAGCAGGTTAGTGTGTGATTGGCTGGTGATGTCACAGAGTGAGTGCAGCGCAGTCACACAGTGCATGTAGCAGGTTAGTGTGTGGCTGGATGGTGATGTCACAGAGTGAGTGTAGCGCAGTCACACAGTCTATGTAGCAGGTTAGTGTGTGATTGGCTGGTGATGTCACAGAGTGAGCGCAGTGCAGTCACACAATGTATGCAGCAGGTTAGTGTGTGGCTGGATGGTGATGTCACAGAGTGAGTGCAGCGCAGTCACATAGTCTATGTAGCAGGTTAGTGTGTGGCTGGATGGTGATGTCACAGAGTGAGCGCAGCGCAGTCACACAGTGTATGTAGCAGGTTAGTGTGTGATTGGATGGTGATGTCACAGAGTGAGTGCAGTCACACAGTCTATGTAGCAGGTTAGTGTGTGATTGGATGGTGATGTCGCAGAGTGAGTGCAGCGCAGTCACAAAGTGTATGTAGCAGGTTAGTGTGTGATTGGATGGTGACGTCACAGAGTGAGTGCAGCGCAGTCACACAGTCTATGTAGCAGGTTAGTGTGTGGCTGGATGGTGATGTCACAGAGTGAGTGCAGCGCAGTCACACAGTCTATGTAGCAGGTTAGTGTGTGATTGGATGGTGATGTCACAGAGTGAGAGCAGCGCAGTCACAAAGTGTATGTAGCAGGTTAGTGTGTGATTGGATGGTGACGTCACAGAGTGAGTGCAGCGCAGTCACACAGTCTATGTAGCAGGTTAGTGTGTGATTGGATGGTGATGTCACAGAGTGAGCGCAGTGCAGTCACACAGTCTATGTAGCAGGTTAGTGTGTGATTGGATGGTGATGTCACAGAGTGAGCGCAGCGCAGTCACACAATGTATGCAGCAGGTTAGTGTGTGATAGGATGGTGATGTCACAGAGTGAGTGCAGCGCAGTCACACAGTGTATGTAGCAGGTTAGTGTGTGACTGGATGGTGATGTCACAGAGTGAGTGCAGCGCAGTTACACAGTCTATGTAGCAGGTTAGTGTGTGGCTGGATGGTGATGTCACAGAGTGAGTGTAGCGCAGTCACACAGTCTATGTAGCAGGTTAGTGTGTGATTGGATGGTGATGTCGCAGAGTGAGTGCAGCGCAGTCACACAGTCTATGTAGCAGGTTAGTGTGTGGCTGGATGGTGATGTCACAGAGTGAGTGCAGCGCAATCACACAGTGTATGTAGCAGGTTAGTGTGTGGCTGGATGGTGATGTCACAGAGTGAGGGCAGTGCAGTCACACAGTCTATGTAGCAGGTTAGTGTGTGGCTGGATGGTGACGTCACAGAGTGAGCGCAGTGCAGTCACACAGTCTATGTAGCAGGTTAGTGTGTGATTGGCTGGTGATGTCACAGAGTGAGGGCAGTGCAGTCACACAGTCTATGTAGCAGGTTACTGTTTGATTGGATGGTGATGTCACAGAGTGAGAGCAGTGCAGTCACACAGTCTATGTAGCAGGTTACTGTTTGATTGGATGGTGATGTCACAGAGTGAGAGCAGTGCAGTCACACAGTCTATGTAGCAGGTTACTGTTTGATTGGATGGTGATGTCACAGAGTGAGAGCAGTGCAGTCACACAGTGTATGTAGCAGGTTAGTGTGTGGCTGGATGGTGATGTCACAGAGTGAGCGCAGCGCAGTTACACAGTGTATGTAGCAGGTTAGTGTGTGGCTGGATGGTGATGTCACAGACAGGGCCGGTGCTAGGGTGTTTGGCGCCTCCCTGCAAACTATAAATTTGCGCCCTCTCTCCAATACTTAATAAAGGGAAAGCACACACTGAAGGCAAGTGAGGTCTCACAAGGAAGGGGTGTGCCCACACAATTGTACCCCAAATTCTAATTACACCACACAGTAGCACAAAAGTATCGTCAGTATGTAGTGCCCCTATTTCATATTACGTCACACAGTACTGCCCCATATTCACGTTATGCTACACAGTAGTGCCCCATATACACAATTCCCATGATAGCACATAATAATGCCCACGGTATCAGTGCCACGTATACAGTTACACATAATAATGCTCACAGTATCCGTGCCGCTTACACATAATAATGCCCACGGTATCAGTGCCGCTTATACTCATAATAATGCCCATGATATCAGTGCCGCTTATACACATAATAATGCCCATTATATCAGTCCCGCTTACACACATAATAATGCCCATGATATCAGTGCCGCTTACACACACAATAATGCCCACGGTAGCAGTGCCGCTTACACACACAATAATGCCCATGATATCAGTGCCGCTTACACACACAATAATGCCCATGATATCAGTGCCGCTTATACACATAATAATGCCCATGATATCAGTGCCGCTTATACACATAATAATGCCCATGATATCAGTGCCGCTTACACACACAATAATGCCCACGGTAGCAGTGCCGCTTACACACACAATAATGCCCACGGTAGCAGTGCCGCTTACACACACAATAATGCCCACGGTAGCAGTGCCGCTTACACACATAATAATGCCCACGGTATCAGTGCCGCTTACACACATAATAATGCCCACGGTAGCAGTGCCGCTTACACACACAATAATGCCCACGGTATCAGTGCCGCTTACACACACAATAATGCCCACGGTATCAGTGCCGCTTACACACACAATAATGCCCACGGTATCAGTGCCGCTTACACACACAATAATGCCCACGGTATCAGTGCCGCTTACACACACAATAATGCCCACGGTATCAGTGCCGCTTACACACACAATAATGCCCACGGTATCAGTGCCGTTTACACACACAATAATGCCCACGGTATCAGTGCCGCTTACACACACAATAATGCCCACGGTATCAGTGCCGCTTACACACACAATAATGCCCACGGTATCAGTGCCGCTTACACACACAATAATGCCCACGGTATCAGTGCCGCTTACACACACAATAATGCCCATGGTAGCAGTGCCGCTTACACACATAATAATGCCCACGGTATCAGTGTCACGTATACAGTTACACATATACGTGTGTGCTACTTATACACATGCCCACAGTTTCAGTGCCACTTATACATATAATAATTGCTCTCTTCCCCCCACCCCCTAGATAGATAGAGCTCTGGTAACAAAAAAAATATATATAGAAAGCTCACACTTACAGCAGCAGCATTCTTCAATACATTAGAAAACAGGTTTCAAAGAGTTAAACTCGGCCTGCTCTGACCACACTCAAGCCCCTGCATCAGCATGTTGTAGAGGGGGAGGGCTGGAGAGCGGAGAACAGCTCATAAATCACAAGCAGGCTGCCGCTGCAGCCAGGTCGTGGAATAGAAAGTGAAAGTGGCCAGCCTGTGCGGACTATGGAGTGAAACCCCCCCTGCGTGTTCTGCTGGTAGGAGGAGGGAGGGAAGATCTGCTGGTGGACTGGTCTCGAGCCTCTTGTTGCTGTGGCAGCCGGCAGCAGCAGCGCACAGCAGCGGAGTCTCAGAGCAGGGAGAGCGCCTCTCTTGGCCAGCGCCTCCCTGCTTTGCAGACTCTGCTGAGCGGGTTGCGCCGGCTCTGGTCACAGAGTGAGTGCAGCGCAGTCACACAGTCTATGTAGCAGGTTAGTGTGTGGCTGGATGGTGATGTCACAGAGTGAGTGTAGCGCTGTCACACAGTCTATGTAGCAGGTTAGTGTGTGACTGGATGGTGATGTCACAGAGTGAGTGCAGCGCAATCACACAGTGTATGTAGCAGGTTAGTGTGTGACTGGATGGTGATGTCACAGAGTGAGTGCAGCGCAGTAACACCGTCTATGCAGCAGGTTAGTGTGTGATTGGATGGTGATGTCACAGAGTGAGCGCAGCGCAATCACACAGTCTATGTAGCTAGTTAGTGTGTGGCTGGATGGTGATGTCACAGAGTGAGTGCAGCGCAATCACACAGTGTATGTAGCAGGTTAGTGTGTGACTGGATGGTGATGTCACAGAGTGAGTGCAGCGCAGTTACACAGTCTATGTAGCAGGTTAGTGTGTGGCTGGATGGTGATGTCACAGAGTGAGTGTAGCGCAGTCACACAGTCTATGTAGCAGGTTAGTGTGTGACTGGATGGTGATGTCACAGAGTGAGCGCAGTGCAGTCACACAGTCTATGTAGCAGGTTAGTGTGTGGCTGGATGGTGATGTCACAAAGTGAGTGCAGTCACACAGTCTATGTAGCAGGTTAGTGTGTGACTGGATGGTGATGTCACAGAGTGAGTGTAGCGCAGTCACACAGTGTATGTAGCAGGTTAGTGTGTGGCTGGATGGTGATGTCACAGAGTGAGCGCAGTGCAGTCACACAGTCTATGTAGCAGGTTAGTGTGTGATTGGCTGGTGATGTCACAGAGTATGCGCAGTGCAGTCACACAATGTATGTAGCAGGTTAGTGTGTGATTGGATGATGATGTCACAGAGTGAGTGCAGCGCAGTCACACAGTCTATGTAGCAGGTTAGTGTGTGACTGGATGGTGATGTCACAGAGTGAGCGCAGTGCAGTCACACAGTCTATGTAGCAGGTTAGTGTGTGATTGGCTGGTGATGTCACAGAGTGAGTGCAGCGCAGTCACACAGTGCATGTAGCAGGTTAGTGTGTGGCTGGATGGTGATGTCACAGAGTGAGTGTAGCGCAGTCACACAGTCTATGTAGCAGGTTAGTGTGTGACTGGCTGGTGATGTCACAGAGTGAGCGCAGTGCAGTCACACAATGTATGCAGCAGGTTAGTGTGTGGCTGGATGGTGATGTCACAGAGTGAGTGCAGCGCAGTCACATAGTCTATGTAGCAGGTTAGTGTGTGGCTGGATGGTGATGTCACAGAGTGAGCGCAGCGCAGTCACACAGTGTATGTAGCAGGTTAGTGTGTGATTGGCTGGTGATGTCACAGAGTGAGCGCAGTGCAGTCACACAATGTATGCAGCAGGTTAGTGTGTGGCCGGATGGTGATGTCACAGAGTGAGTGCAGCGCAGTCACATAGTCTATGTAGCAGGTTAGTGTGTGGCTGGATGGTGATGTCACAGAGTGAGCGCAGCGCAGTCACACAGTGTATGTAGCAGGTTAGTGTGTGATTGGCTGGTGATGTCACAGAGTGAGCGCAGTGCAGTCACACAGTCTATGTAGCAGGTTAGTGTGTGACTGGATGGTGATGTCACATTGTGAGCGCAGCGCAGTCACACAGTCTATGTAGCAGGTTAGTGTGTGATTGGATGGTGATGTCACAGAGTATGCGCAGTGCAGTCACACAGTGTATGTAGCAGGTTAGTGTGTGACTGGATGGTGATGTCACATTGTGAGCGCAGCGCAGTCACACAGTCTATGTAGCAGGTTAGTGTGTGATTGGATGGTGATGTCACAGAGTGAGTGCAGCGCAGTCACACAGTGTATGTAGCAGGTTAATGTGTGACTGGATGGTGATGTCACATTGTGAGCGCAGCGCAGTCACACAGACTATGTAGCAGGTTAGTGTGTGATTGGATGGTGATGTCACAGAGTATGCGCAGTGCAATCACACAGTGTATGTAGCAGGTTAGTGTGTGATTGGATGGTGATGTCACAG
The DNA here is from genome assembly GCF_028390025.1 of Pseudophryne corroboree. Lineage (NCBI taxonomy): Eukaryota > Metazoa > Chordata > Amphibia > Anura > Myobatrachidae > Pseudophryne > Pseudophryne corroboree. Next base: position 788,516,568 of record NC_086446.1, read on the forward strand.
AGTGAGAGCAGCGCAGTCACAAAGTGTATGTAGCAGGTTAGTGTGTGATTGGATGGTGATGTCACAGAGTGAGTGCAGCGCAGTCACACAGTCTATGTAGCAGGTTAGTGTGTGATTGGCTGGTGATGTCACAGAGTGAGTGCAGTGCAGTCACACAGTCTATGTAGCAGGTTAGTGTGTGATTGGATGGTGATGTCGCAGAGTGAGTGCAGCGCAGTCACACAGTCTATATAGCAGGTTAGTGTGTGATTGGATGGTGATGTCACAGAGTGAGAGCAGCGCAGTCACAAAGTGTATGTAGCAGGTTAGTGTGTGATTGGATGGTGACGTCACAGAGTGAGTGCAGCGCAGTCACACAGTCTATGTAGCAGGTTAGTGTGTGATTGGATGGTGATGTCACAGAGTGAGCGCAGTGCAGTCACACAGTCTATGTAGCAGGTTAGTGTGTGATTGGATGGTGATGTCACAGAGTGAGCGCAGCGCAGTCACACAATGTATGCAGCAGGTTAGTGTGTGATAGGATGGTGATGTCACAGAGTGAGTGCAGCGCAGTCACACAGTGTATGTAGCAGGTTAGTGTGTGACTGGATGGTGATGTCACAGAGTGAGTGCAGCGCAGTTACACAGTCTATGTAGCAGGTTAGTGTGTGGCTGGATGGTGATGTCACAGAGTGAGTGTAGCGCAATCACACAGTCTATGTAGCAGGTTAGTGTGTGACTGGATGGTGATGTCACAGAGTGAGCGCAGTGCAGTCACACAGTCTATGTAGCAGGTTAGTGTGTGACTGGATGGTGATGTCACAGAGTGAGCGCAGTGCAGTCACACAGTTTATGTAGCAGGTTAGTGTGTGGCTGGATGGTGATGTCACAAAGTGAGTGCAGTCACACAGTCTATGTAGCAGGTTAGTGTGTGACTGGATGGTGATGTCACAGAGTGAGTGCAGCGCAGTCACACAGTCTATGTAGCAGGTTAGTGTGTGATTGGCTGGTGATGTCACAGAGTATGCGCAGTGCAGTCACACAATGTATGTAGCAGGTTAGTGTGTGGCCGGATGGTGATGTCACAGAGTGAGTGCAGCGCAGTCACATAGTCTATGTAGCAGGTTAGTGTGTGGCTGGATGGTGATGTCACAGAGTGAGCGCAGCGCAGTCACACAGTGTATGTAGCAGGTTAGTGTGTGATTGGCTGGTGATGTCACAGAGTGAGCGCAGTGCAGTCACACAGTCTATGTAGCAGGTTAGTGTGTGATTGGATGGTGATGTCGCAGAGTGAGCGCAGTGCAGTCACACAGTCTATGTAGCAGGTTAGTGTGTGATTGGATGGTGATGTCATAGAGTGAGCGCAGTGCAGTCACACAGTCTATGTAGCAGGTTAGTGTGTGATTGGATGGTGATGTCACAGAGTGAGTGCAGCGCAGTCACACAGTGTATGTAGCAGGTTAGTGTGTGACTGGATGGTGATGTCACATTGTGAGCGCAGCGCAGTCACACAGTCTATGTAGCAGGTTAGTGTGTGATTGGATGGTGATGTCACAGAGTATGCGCAGTGCAGTCACACAGTGTATGTAGCAGGTTAGTGTGTGATTGGATGGTGATGTCACAGAGTATGCGCAGTGCAGTCACACAATGTATGTAGCAGGTTAGTGTGTGGCCGGATGGTGATGTCACAGAGTGAGTGCAGCGCAGTCACATAGTCTATGTAGCAGGTTAGTGTGTGGCTGGATGGTGATGTCACAGAGTGAGCGCAGCGCAGTCACACAGTGTATGTAGCAGGTTAGTGTGTGATTGGCTGGTGATGTCACAGAGTGAGCGCAGTGCAGTCACACAGTCTATGTAGCAGGTTAGTGTGTGATTGGATGGTGATGTCGCAGAGTGAGTGCAGCGCAGTCACACAGTCTATGTAGCAGGTTAGTGTGTGATTGGATGGTGATGTCACAGAGTGAGAGCAGCGCAGTCACAAAGTGTATGTAGCAGGTTAGTGTGTGATTGGATGGTGACGTCACAGAGTGAGTGCAGCGCAGTCACACAGTCTATGTAGCAGGTTAGTGTGTGATTGGATGGTGATGTCATAGAGTGAGCGCAGTGCAGTCACACAGTCTATGTAGCAGGTTAGTGTGTGATTGGATGGTGATGTCACAGAGTGAGTGCAGCGCAGTCACACAGTGTATGTAGCAGGTTAGTGTGTGACTGGATGGTGATGTCACATTGTGAGCGCAGCGCAGTCACACAGTCTATGTAGCAGGTTAGTGTGTGATTGGATGGTGATGTCACAGAGTATGCGCAGTGCAGTCACACAGTGTATGTAGCAGGTTAGTGTGTGATTGGATGGTGATGTCACAGAGTATGCGCAGTGCAGTCACACAGTGTATGTAGCAGGTTAGTGTGTGATTGGATGGTGATGTCACAGAGTGAGTGCAGCGCAGTCACACAGTCTATGTAGCAGGTTAGTGTGTGGCTGGATGGTGATGTCACAGAGTGAGTGCAGCGCAGTCACACAGTCTATGTAGCAGGTTAGTGTGTGATTGGATGGTGATGTCACAGAGTGAGCGCAGTGCAGTCACACAGTCTTTGTAGCAGGTTAGTGTGTGATTGGATGGTGATGTCACAGAGTGAGTGCAGCGCAGTCACACAGTTTATGTAGCAGGTTAGTGTGTGATTGGATGGTGATGTCACAGAGTGAGCGCAGTGCAGTCACACAGTCTATGTAGCAGGTTAGTGTGTGGCTGGATGGTGATGTTACAGAGTGAGTGCAGCGCAGTCACACAGTGTATGTAGCAGGTTAGTGTGTGACTGGATGGTGATGTCACAGATTATGCTCAGGGCAGTCACACAATGTATGCAGCAGGTTAGTGTGTGATAGGATGGTGATGTCACAGAGTGAGTGCAGCGCAGTCACACAGTTTATGTAGCAGGTTAGTGTGTGACTGGATGGTGATGTCACATTGTGAGCACAGCGCAGTCACACAGTCTATGTAGCAGGTTAGTGTGTGATTGGATGGCGATGTCACAGAGTGAGCGCAGCGCAGTCACACAGTCTATGTAGCAGGTTAGTGTGTGATTGGATGGTGATGTCACAGAGTGAGTGCAGCGCAGTCACACAGTGCATGTAGCAGGTTAGTGTGTGATTGGATGGTGATGTCACAGAGTGAGCGCAGCGCAGTCACACAGTCTATGTAGCAGGTTAATGTGTGATTGGCTGGTGATGTCACAGAGTGAGCGCAGTGCAGTCACACAGTCTTTGTAGCAGGTTAGTGTGTGATTGGATGGTGATGTCACAGAGTGAGTGCAGCGCAGTCACACAGTTTATGTAGCAGGTTAGTGTGTAACTGGATGGTGATGTCACAGAGTGAGCGCAGTGCAGTCACACAGTGTATGTAGCAGGTTAGTGTGTGATTGGCTGGTGATGTCACAGAGTGAGTGCAGCGCAGTCACACAGTCTATGTAGCAGGTTAGTGTGTGATTGGATGGTGATGTCACAGAGTGAGTGCAGCGCAGTCACACAGTCTATGTAGCAGGTTAGTGTGTGATTGGATGGTGATGTCACAGAGTGAGCGCAGTGCAGTCACACAGTCTTTGTAGCAGGTTAGTGTGTGATTGGATGGTGATGTCACAGAGTGAGTGCAGCGCAGTCACACAGTCTATGTAGCAGGTTAGTGTGTGATTGGATGGTGATGTCACAGAGTGAGCGCAGTGCAGTCACACAGTCTTTGTAGCAGGTTAGTGTGTGATTGGATGGTGATGTCACAGAGTGAGTGCAGCGCAGTCACACAGTGTATGTAGCAGGTTAGTGTGTGATTGGATGGTGATGTCACAGAGTGAGCGCAGCGCAGTCACACAGTGTATGTAGCAGGTTAGTGTGTGATTGGATGGTGATGTCACAGAGTGAGTGCAGCGCAGTCACACAGTGTATGTAGCAGGTTAGTGTGTGACTGGATGGTGATGTCACAGAGTGAGTGCAGCGCAGTCACACAGTTTATGTAGCAGGTTAGTGTGTGATTGGATGGTGATGTCACAGAGTGAGCGCAGTGCAGTCACACAGTCTTTGTAGCAGGTTAGTGTGTGATTGGATGGTGATGTCACAGAGTGAGTGCAGCGCAGTCACACAGTTTATGTAGCAGGTTAGTGTGTGATTGGATGGTGATGTCACAGAGTGAGCGCAGTGCAGTCACACAGTCTTTGTAGCAGGTTAGTGTGTTATTGGATGGTGATGTCACAGAGTGAGTGCAGCGCAGTTACACAGTCTATGTAGCAGGTTAGTGTGTGACTGGATGGTGATGTCACAGAGTGAGCGCAGCGCAGTCACACAGTGTATGTAGCAGGTTAGTGTGTGATTGGATGGTGATGTCACAGAGTGAGTGTAGCGCAGTCACACAGTGTATGTAGCAGGTTAGTGTGTAACTGGATGGTGATGTCACAGAGTGAGCGCAGTGCCGTCACACAGTCTATGTAGCAGGTTAGTGTGTGATTGGATGGTGATGTCACAGAGTGAGTGTAGCGCAGTCACACAGTGTATGTAGCAGGTTAGTGTGTAACTGGATGGTGATGTCACAGAGTGAGCGCAGTGCAGTCACACAGTGTATGTAGCAGGTTAGTGTGTGATTGGATGGTGATGTCACAGAGTGAGTGTAGCGCAGTCACATTGTGTATGTAGCAGGTTAGTGTGTGACTGGATGGTGATGTCACAGAGTGAGCGCAGCGCCGTCACACAGTCTATGTTAGTTTGTGATCAGGTTAGTGTGTGTTAGTGGGTGATCAGGTTGTGCTGATGTCTTTTCCCAGCATGACTTGCAATCACATGTCACCTTGTACTTTTGCTGTCTGCATAACTGTTGCTAATGGTTTAAATTCATAATGAGATGTAACGTTTCTCTGCAGAAGTCTGTGAGCTCCTCTGTGGTCCAAGGTTGCCATAATAAAATGCTGATACCCTAGGGCAGTCATGTCCAAACTGCAGCCATCCAGCTGTTGTGAAACTACATATCCCAGCATGCCCTGACACAGTTTTGCTGTCAGAGAATGCTAAAGCTGTGTCAGGGCATGCTGGGATGTGTAGTTTCTCAACAGCTGGAGGGCCGCAGTTTGGACATGCCTGCCCTAGGGTGCCGTGACTCAGGAAAGTTTAGCAACCACCAGCATAGTGTACAAAAGTCTGTTTTTAAAGAGGCATATTAGCTAAATTAATCACTTGATTTATTGCACGTTAATCAAATACTGGTGAAATAATATATACATGGATGCACCGTTATATTTTGTGGTCTTTACAGACCTCCCGATCTCTCTGTGTCATTACAATAAGGCCAGAGACACTCATCCATCCCTTATTCTTTGACTCATAGTAGTTTTAGGAAATCCTTTAAATTCACTTTTTGTGGGACATAATTTCCATCTTAAATATCATAGTTTTAAACATTGCTGATAATTTCACGATGAGAATTCTTGGCAGCCACCAGCGCTGTTTTTTTTTCTTCTTCTTGTTAAATATGTTTTTTAAGAGCCAATTAAATTTGCACGATGAATGTGTCATATATCTATGAATGATTCATTTTCCTCAAACAGAGCTGGTTCTGCAAATAGCACAGAGATGTGACGGGGCTGTACAATGACACCGACGGGAGATGTAACATAAGCGCCTGCTTCTGTCTCAGGTGGAGTTCAGCTCAATTATCAAAAGTTCTCTGTGAAGTAATCGCCTCGTTCTGCGATCAAATGGAGAGTTTTGCACCTTTTCCCATTGGAATATCCCCCCAACCACACCCTAGAGTAGAATAATTTGAAGCCGGTTCTATCTATAGTCACAGTTGCGATTGAGGCGCACAGGAGAGTCATGGTCTAAATATGTTTTTCAAATGTAGCTTGGGTATTACTGGGATGCGGCATAGCACACAAACGGAGATGGAATCTGTCTAATAGGCATGATACTTGAGTGCCGCAGGTGCGTCGCTGATAGTTGTTGAGTTCAAGGATGCAGAACTGTTCACATAGAAGAGTGGAAATTGAGCACCGAGATTAGGACTGTCCCTGAAAGGGACACTGTGCCTAAAGTAGGAAGATCTCTACTCAAAATGGAATGTCCTATATTAGGAAGTACCCCCCTCATGTAGGGACTGGTTGGTCCTCACTCCTTATGTAATATAATCTGCACTGGAGGCACTATGAGCATAATTCAGAGCTGATCGCATCAGCTAATTTGTTAGCAGGTGGGCAAAACCATGCTGCACTGCAGGTGGGGGGGTGGGCAGATATAACATGTGTAAAGAGAGTTAGATTTGGGTGGGGTGTGTTCAAACTGAAATCTAAATTGCAGTGTAAAAATAAAGCAGCCAGTATTTACCCTGCACAGAAACAATATAGCCCACCCAAATATAAATCACTGCACATGTTACATCTGCCCCACCTGCAGTGCACATGGTTTTGGTCAACTGCTAACAAATCTGCTGCTGCGATCTACTCTGAATTAGGCCTTATATGTACTGGCAGTACTATATTGTGAGCTGGGGGAATACAGTGTGTCATAATATGAAGGGCACTACTATGGGGCATAAAATTAGTTAGGGGACTATTACTGTATGATTCATGTAATGAACTAGGGCACTATTACTGTGTGGTGAATATAATGAACTAGGGCACTATTACTGTATGGTGCATATAATGAACTAGGGCACTATTACTGTATGGTTCATAAAATTAACTATGGCACTATTACAGTATGGTTCATATAATGAACTAGGGCACTATTACTGTATGGTGCATAAAATGAACTATGGCACTATTACTGTATAGTGCATATAATGAAATAGGGCACTATTACTGTATGGGGCATAAAATTAACTAGGGAACTATTACTGTATGGTGCATAAAATGAACTAGGGCACTATTACTATATGGTTTATATAATGAACCAGGGCACTATTACTGTATGGTGCATATAATGAACTAGGGCACTATTACTGTATGGTTCATAAAATTAACTATGGCACTATTACAGTATGGTTCATATAATGAACTAGGGCACTATTACTGTATGGTGCATAAACTGAACTATGGCACTATTACTGTATGGTGCATATAATGAACTAGGGCACTATTACTGTATGGTGTATAAAATGAATTAGGACACTGTTACTGTATGGTGCATAAGATGAACTAGGGCACTATTACTGTATGGTGCATAAAATGAACTAGGGAACTATTACTGTATGATCATATAATGAACTAGGGCACTATTACTGTATGGTGCATAAAATGAACTAGGGCACTATTACTGTATGGTGCATAAAATAAACTAGGGCACTATTACTATATGGGGCATCAATTAACTAGGGCACTATTACTGTATGTTGAATAAAATGAACTAGGGCACTATTACTATATGGTTTATATAATGAACTAGGGCACTATTACTGTATGGTGCATATAATGAACTAGGGCACTATTACTGTATGGTTCATAAAATTAACTATGGCACTATTACAGTATGGTTCATATAATGAACTAGGGCACTATTACTGTATGGTGCATAAACTGAACTATGGCACTATTACTGTATGGTGCATATAATGAACTAGGGCACTATTACTGTATGGTGTATAAAATGAATTAGGACACTGTTACTGTATGGTGCATAAGATGAACTAGGGCACTATTACTGTATGGTGCATAAAATTAACTAGGGAACTATTACTGTGTGATCATATAATGAACTAGGGCACTATTACTGTATGGTGCATAAAATGAACTAGGGCACTATTACTGTATGGTGCATAAAATGAACTAGGGCACTATTACTGTATGTTGCATAAATTGAACTAGGGAACTATTACTGTATGGTGCATATAATGAACTAGGGCACTATTACTGTAAGGTGCATATAATGAACTAGGTCATAATTACTGTATGGTGCATAAAATGAACTAAGGCACTATTACTGTATGGTGCATATAATGAAATAGGGCACTATTACTGTATGTGGCATAAAATAAACTAGGGCACTATTACTATATGGGGCATAAAATGAACTAGGGCACTATTACTGTATGGTGCATAAAATAAACTAGGTCACTATTACTGTATGTTGAATAAAATGAACTAGGACACTATTACTATATGGTGCATATAATAAACCAGGGCAGTATTACTGTATAGTGCATACATTGAACTAGGGCACTATTACTGTATGGTTAATACAGTGGTTTCCAAACTTTTTTGAATCATGGCGCCCTAGAATATCAGAATTTTTTTCATGGCACCCCTAGGCCAAAAATGTTTTTTTGAGAAATTTAGAAAGAAATATTACATTAAGTAGATCGCGTTTATATGTCATCCTTAGGGTCAGTTGTGTCGTGAGGGACAAGATTTGCTTCTGTTTGGCCACGTATTTTATGACTGGCAGCCACTAGCACTGGTTTTGCCTATTATATTGACCATGAATAATTTGAATTGTTCCTGGACCACCAACCCAGGGCACCCCTGCAAGTGTCCCGAGGCACCCCAGAGAGCCATGGCACACAGTTTGGGAACCTCTGGGTTAATATAATGAACTAGGGCACTATTACTGTATGGTGCATAAACTGAACAATGGCACTATTACTGTATGGTGCATATAATGAACTTGGGCACTATTACTGTATGGTGTATAAAATGAATTAGGACACTGTTACTGTATGGTGCATAAGATGAACTAGGGCACTATTACTGTATGGTGCATATAATGAACTAGGGCACTATTACTGTATGGTGCATAAACTGAACAATGGCACTATTACTGTATGGTGCATATAATGAACTTGGGCACTATTACTGTATGGTGTATAAAATGAATTAGGACACTGTTACTGTATGGTGCATAATATGAACTAGGGCACTATTACTGTATGGTGCATAAAATGAACTAGGGAACTATTACTGTGTGATCATATAATGAACTAGGGCACTATTACTGTATGGTGCATAAAATGAACTAGGGCACTATTACTGTATGGTGCATAAAATGAACTAGGGCACTATTACTGTATGTTGCATAAATTGAACTAGGGAACTATTACTGTATGGTGCATATAATGAACTAGGGCACTATTACTGTATGGTGCATATAATGAACTAGGTCATAATTACTGTATGGTGCATAAAATGAACTAAGGCACTATTACTGTATGGTGCATATAATGAAATAGGGCACTATTACTGTATGTGGCATAAAATAAACTAGGGCACTATTACTATATGGGGCATAAAATGAACTAGGGCACTATTACTGTATGGTGCATAAAATGAACTAGGTCACTATTACTGTATGTTGAATAAAATGAACTAGGACATTATTACTATATGGTGCATATAATAAACCAGGGCACTATTACTGTATAGTGCATACATTGAACTAGGGCACTATTACTGTATGGTTAATATAATGAACTAGGGCACTATTACTGTGTGGTGCATATAATGAACTAGGGCACTATTACTGTATGGTGCATATAATGAACTAGGGAACTATTACTGTATGGTTCATAAAATTAATGATGGCACTATTACTGTATGGTTCATATAATGAACTAGGGCACTATTACTGTATGGTGCATATAATGAACTAGGACACTATTACTGTATGGTGCATATAATGAACTAGGGCACTATTACTGTATGTGGCATAAAATAAACTAGGGCACTATTACTATATGGGGCATAAAATTACCTAGGGCACTATTACTGTATGGTGCATAAAATAAACTAGGGCACTATTACTGTATGTTGAATTCAATTAACTAAGGCACTATTACTATATGGTTCATATAATAAACCAGGGCACTATTACTTTATAATGTATAAATTGAACTAGGGCACTATTACGATATGGTGCATAAACTGAATAGGGCACTATTACTGTATGGTGCATATAATGAACTAGGCACTATTACTGTATGGGGCATAAAATGAACTTATTACTGTTTGGTTCATTTAATGAACTAGGGCACTATTAGTGTATGGGGCATAAAATTAAGTAGGGTAATTTTACTGTATGGGGCATAAAATGAACTAGGGCACTATTACTGTATGGGACATAAAATTAACTAGGGCAGTATTACTGTATGTTGCATAAAATGAACTAGGGCACTATAACTGTATGTTTCATATAATAAACTAGGGCACTATTACTGTATGGTGCATATAATGAACTAGGGCACTATTACTGTAAGGTGCATAAAATGAACTATGGCACTATTACTGTAGGGCACTATTACTCTATGGTGCATAAAATGAACTAGGGATCTATTACTGTATGGTGCATAATTTGAACAAGGGCACTATTACTGTATGGTGCATATAATGAACTAGGGCACTATTACTGTATGGGGCGTAAAATTAACTAGGGCACTATTACAGTATGGTGCATATAAAGGACTAGGTCACTATTACTGTATGGGGCATAAAATGAACTAGGGCACTATTTCTGTATGGTGCATATAATGAACTAGGGCACTATTACTGTATGGGGCATAAAATGAACTAGGGCACTATTACTGTATGGTGCATATAATGATCTAGGACAATATTACTGTATGGGGCATAAAATTAAGTAGGGAACTATTACTGTATGGGGCATGAAATGAACTAGGGAACTGTTACTGTATGTTGCATAAAATGAACTAGGGCACTATTACTGTATGGGGCATAAAATGAACTAGGGCACTATTACTGTTTGTTGCATAAAATAACTAGGGCACTATTACTGTATGGTGCATATATTGAACTAGGGCACTATTACTGTATGGTGCATATATTGAACTAGGGCACTATTACACAATTGGGCATAAAATAAACTAAGGCACTATTACTGTATGTTGCATATAATAAACTTGTGCAATATTATGGGTCACAAAGTTCTCACTATGCCCCTGTCTCAGACAATACCATGCAGAACTAATCAAAAGTGATATTGTAGGTGTTCAATATGTGTTAGGCTTGATTTGGTGTCATTGAGAATGCCAACAGTCAGAATGCCGACAGTGTAATGTCGACAAGAGTATGCCGACATGCTAGTAATGTTATTTGAAGCATTTTAACCAGGTAGTCAGTATAAATTTCAACATGATGGTAAAACACTGTCCACATCTGCAGTATTTGTTGTCATTCTCAGTGTCGATGAATTAGCTGCCCTCAATTCATGACATTACGGGAAATCCTATGTACCTTTAAAAAGCCAAAGATGGATGAATGCCAAATATAATGTGTCTGTCTAGTGGCCGCTTTTCATGACCGGTGAAAGAGTTTCCAGGACATATACCCTTAACCCTATTAAATCCACAGCAGCTGTAAGTGCAATGGTGTATTCCCTACCTTTCTCATCACAAATATCACATATCACACAACTGTAAAAAAAAAACGAAGCAAATTACACTGTGCCTGGTTCAGATAGCGGCACTCAGAGACGCCTGAGTAAAGTTAGGCATTTACACCTTTTACAAGTCACCAAGAGGCCTATTAATTAATAATAAAAAATTCAAAAAAGGGTGTTTTCTGTTTTCACACCCATTTCACATTATTTTAGTATCACTGAAATATATTAAAGGGCATTTGGAGTAGTTTACAAAAAATTACTAAAAAAATAAACATGTAAAAAAATGCTGCAGTGTGCCCTGTGATAATTACACCAGCTCAGGCTGGTGAGATCACAGGACAGCACTGTGAGATCTCTATTTCTGCACAGGTTGTGAATACTTATATACTGTACATGTGATTTCTTAGTTTTTTTATTTTTAATAAATTTGCAAAAATCTAAAAAAAACTTTTTTCACGTTGTCGTTATGGGGTATTATGTGTAGAATTTTGAGAAATAAAATGAATTTATTCCATTTTGGAATAAGTCTGTAACATAACAAAATGTGGAAAAAGTGAAGCGTTTTGAATACTTTCTGGACGCACAGTATATTTTTAAAAAGGAAATTCGTTAAGCTAAAAAGAAAATCCCAAAAAACTCTTTTTTTAATTTTTTTTTATACTATTTAACCATTTTAGTGGGATTGTTGTTGATACCTTGGTACAAATTTACTGGATGTGCTGAATATGTTTATGGTTTACATTTAACTCTTTTTTTTTAATAATGCAAATCTTTTCTAACTTTTTTTTTTTTTTTACACAGTGATCATTATGCTCATCCATCAAACACACATAGCTGATCATAGGGCCAGATCCTAGTACAGCCTTCACTAGAAGGCTATGCAGGAGTCAAGGAACCGTAGGGAAGTCCAGATAACGTTATCTCAAGATAGCATTATTATCACAGGGCTCCCTCCGGTATTTTTATAAATTCAGACAGATCACATTTCCCATTACAAGTATGGAAAATGCGATCTGATTACTAAAAAAAAAAATTATATTAATATAATTTACCTCTCCATCGGTGTCCTGTGGTCCCCTTACTCAGTGGCAATCTCCACTGTGCCAGCAATAGACTGCTGGGTAATGCACCTGCCTGGTGGCCAGCTGCACATGTCCATTACACATTCACCTGCAGGACACAAGCACAGCCTGTAGGGCTTTGCTGAAGCAGGAAAGCCTTTTGCTGGGTCCCTATTTCCTACAATGGCGACTGTGCACCTAGCGCCATATATAGATGGCATAAGCAGTGCAGTCACAAGCAGCAGTAAGGTAAGCGAAATACAGAACGTAGCTCATAACTCCTTTAGTGAGCACTGTTATTCGGGCGGTAGGGATGTTACCGCCTATCTCACAGGTGGATGTAGTTCTGTAAACTTGTGTTACCTGCATCGCAGAAGGAGACGGGACGAGTACACTGCAGAAAAGAGCCATAGGCCATAGGTACAACCAACGTCAGGAGCAGACATGGGAGTTCCAGTGGATTGAGGATCCTGAAAGCACAAAGAGACAAGTGGTCGTGTGACCAGAGTCCTCTGACTACTGTGATCGACAGCTGAGACTTGTGAGGACGTGAGACAGGTGTTCTGCTGCTTAAAGACCAATTATACTACAGTGTCTGAGTGTCGAGAGTTAATGAAGACAATAATTCGGCAGACAGTACTAGGACACAAACTATAAGAATGACCGTCTACAGCAATTAGGACAACATCTAGATACAGCGGCGTATTACTATTAATGCTCCAGAGGGACGCAGAAACTCTCACACCTGCATCTATTGGTGGTCGCTCGTCTATCACTTTATGCAAATGTCGATACAAAGACCTTCTCGTATTCACCTGCGCAGTAGCAAAAACTGCACACTGCGTCTGACAGCAGCAGAACGTACCTGAATCAGCCTATAATGTCCATAAGAAAATAAATATAATAGAATCTCCTATGTAATAGCCCAGATCTGTGACTCTGTGTCTGTGTGTATAACACTGGGCGTGGCTAGGAGCTCTCATTGGGTTAGTGGCAGGTCTATCACACCCAGTCCACAGCTGATTGGGCGAGAAACGCCCTCCCACACAGGTTACATCCAATGGGAGGCTCTGTCCTTTGGCTGCTGTGTGTTCCCAGAGCAGGATTAACAATGGGGCTGATGGAGCTGCAGCTACAGGTCCACACCCCAAAAAAGGCCCACTGCATCTGCAGCGACATACCCTCCAACAAGTTAAGGTGGGTACACACTGATAGGTATATCTGCCGATCAATTGATCGGCAGATATATCTATGGATGGATCGGGCAGTGTGCTGTGCATACACACTGATCGATCCGTCGGGGACTGACGTCATGAACTGGGCGGGCGTGTACACACGCCCGCACAGTTCAGCTGTCAATCACTGCCGGCCGCCGCAGCATGTGTACGGGTGGCCGGCTGGTCACCCGTACACACACACAGCGATGCGCCAATATATCGGTAGATATATTGGCCGTTGGCTGTGCTGCGGGGCCAACGCGTTATGTCTGTGAACAACGGAGTTCACAGACATATCGGCCGTACACACTGGCCGACGGACCCGCGATATATCGACCATTCAGTAGAATGGCCGATATATCGGCCAGTGTGTACCCAACTTTACACATAAATCGCTACAAATCCGAAAAGGGGGCGTGATCACGGGTAAAGTGCCGTGGCCACGCCCATTTTCCTATACTTTCAATGGAAGTTTTGAGAGCCAAAAATAAGTACAGACCATAAAAAAAAGGGACTGTACCTGCCAAAAAGGTACAACTGGAGGGTATGCTACTGCATCTGCAGCAAGTCTCTGCGCTGTAGATAGGGAAAAAAAAATATTTTACTGCAGCGTCCTATGGGGGTCATTCTGACCCGTTTGCATGCTGCACTTTTTCGCAGCCGTGCAATCGGGTCAGGACTGCGCATGCGCACGGGCGGCAATGCACAGGCGCGTCGCTGCCTGGCGATGGCGGTTGCTGGGCAGCGACGAGAATAACGAAGAAAGCGCATGCAGCGGTGAATGCAATAAGATTGTCAGGAAGAGGCCGGCCGGAGGCGTCAACTGACCATTTTCAGGGAGTTTCCATCCGAACGCAGGCGTACCCAGCCGTTTCCAGGGAGGGATCCTGACGTCAGCTCCGTCCTGGATGATCGCAGCGGGTGAGTAAGTCCTGAGCTGTGCAGAGACTGCAAAACTTTTGTTTGTGCTGCTCTCTGCACAAGCGTTTGCAGCCCTGCAGAGATTGCGGCGACTACCTGATCGCAGCAATGCTAAAAGTAGCCTGCTAGCGATCAGGTCGGAATGACCCCCTATGTCCTGCTGCCAGTCCACCTGCCCCCTCTGGAATCAACAATCCCCACTCCCTAGCCGCTGCGCAGGTGGAACAAAAGCTGCTGCGGCCACCGGCATAGATGTGTATGAAAGCGGCGCTGCGAAAGGCTTTCATAGCCCTCCCTGCGCCGCTTACTCACTGAGCCCCGGAGCCTCCTCTGCGCGTGATGTCACGGACGTGCCTCCCAGCCACAGCCGCGCCCAGATCCCCAGAGGCCCTGACTCCGCAACACAGCACCTGGCCTGCCGGCCTGGAAGCCCTGAGATGGCTAATGTAACGAATAGAGTGGGTGATATCGTTATTTCCTCCGGCCAATAGTAGTTTGCAACCTGATATCTCTATCACTGTTGAGAACTCGGCAATCACCCCTACCCCACAAGCTGGCTGCCTAGGTGTCATTCTTGACTCTGAACTGTCCTTTGTTCCCCACATTCAATCTGTCTCAAGATCATGTTACATACATCTAAGAAACATATCCAAAATACGACCATACCTTACACAAGACACAGCAAAAACTCTGATCCATGCTCTCATTATTTCCCGCATTGATTATTGTAATAGTCTCCTGACCGGTCTTCCCAAACATAGGCTCTCACCACTACAAACTATTCTGAATGCAGCTGCGAGGCTAATCTTCCTCGCTAGACGTTCATCGTCTGCAGATCCGCTCTGTCAGTCCCTCCATTGGTTACCTGCATTCTACCGTATTCAATATAAAATACTTTTACTGACATACAAGGCTATTAACCAAACTACACCAACATACATCTCTTCACTCATCTCAAAATATCTCCCTACCCGACCTCTCCGCTCTGCACAAGATCTATGTCTCTCATCCACACGCATTACTTGTTCACACCCACGATTGCAGGACTTTCATCGGGCTGCACCCACTCTGTGGAATGCCCTCCCACGCACAATAAGACTTGCCTCTAGTCTCCAAACGTTCCCTGAAAACTCATCTCTTCAGGCAATCCTATCAAATTCCAGACCCACCCACATAATCTTCAGTGCTTCCCTATCCAATTACATCCTCTCTGTACAGTCCACATAACATCACATATCTTGTAGAGATGAGCGCCTGAAATTTTTCGGGTTTTGTGTTTTGGTTTTGGGTTCGGTTCCGCGGCCGTGTTTTGGGTTCGAACGCGTTTTGGCAAAACCTCACCGAATTATTTTTGTCGGATTCGGGTGTGTTTTGGATTCGGGTGTTTTTTTCAAAAAACCCTAAAAAACAGCTTAAATCATAGAATTTGGGGGTAATTTTGATCCCAAAGTATTATTAACCTCAAAAAACATAATTTACACTCATTTTCAGCCTATTCTGAACACATCACACCTCACAATATTATTTTTAGTCCTAAAATTTGCACCGAGGTCGCTGTGTGAGTAAGATAAGCGACCCTAGTGGCCGACACAAACACCGGGCCCATCTAGGAGTGGCACTGCAGTGTCACGCAGGATGTCCCTTCCAAAAAACCCTCCCCAATCAGCACATGATGCAAAGAAAAAGAAAAGAAAAAAGAGGTGCAAGATGGAATTATCCTTGGGCCCTCCCACCCACCCTTATGTTGTATAAACAAAACAGGACATGCACACTTTAACCAACCCATCATTTCAGTGACAGGGTCTGCCACACGACTGTGACTGATATGACGGGTTGGTTTGGACCCCCCCCAAAAAAGAAGCAATTAATCTCTCCTTGCACAAACAGGCTCTACAGAGGCAAGATGTCCACCTCATCTTCACCCTCCGATATATCACCGTGTACATCCCCCTCCTCACAGATTATCAATTCGTCCCCACTGGAATCCACCATCTCAGCTCCCTGTGTACTTTGTGGAGGCAATTGCTGCTGGTCAATGTCTCCGCGGAGGAATTGATTATAATTCATTTTAATGAACATCATCTTCTCCACATTTTCTGGATGTAACCTCGTACGCCGATTGCTGACAAGGTGAGCGGCGGCACTAAACACTCTTTCGGAGTACACACTTGTGGGAGGGCAACTTAGGTAGAATAAAGCCAGTTTGTGCAAGGGCCTCCAAATTGCCTCTTTTTCCTGCCAGTATAAGTACGGACTGTGTGACGTGCCTACTTGGATGCGGTCACTCATATAATCCTCCACCATTCTATCAATGTTGAGAGAATCATATGCAGTGACAGTAGACGACATGTCCGTAATCGTTGTCAGGTCCTTCAGTCCGGACCAGATGTCAGCATCAGCAGTCGCTCCAGACTGCCCTGCATCACCGCCAGCGGGTGGGCTCGGAATTCTGAGCCTTTTCCTCGCACCCCCAGTTGCGGGAGAATGTGAAGGAGGAGATGTTGACAGGTCGCGTTCCGCTTGACTTGACAATTTTGTCACCAGCAGGTCTTTCAACCCCAGCAGACCTGTGTCTGCCGGAAAGAGAGATCCAAGGTAGGCTTTAAATCTAGGATCGAGCACGGTGGCCAAAATGTAGTGCTCTGATTTCAACAGATTGACCACCCGTGAATCCTTGTTAAGCGATTGTGTTAGCTCCTTCTTCAATGCCTCCAGCTTCTTCTGCAAAAGCCTGATGAGGGGAATGACCTGACTCAGGCTGGCAGTGTCTGAACTGACTTCACGTGTGGCAAGTTCAAAGGGCATCAGAACCTTGCACAACGTTGAAATCATTCTCCACTGCACTTGAGACAGGTGCATTCCATCTCCTATATCGTGCTCAATTGTATAGGCTTGAATGGCCTTTTGCTGCTCCTCCAACCTCTGAAGCATATAGAGGGTTGAATTCCACCTCGTTACCACTTCTTGCTTCAGATGATGGCAGGGCAGGTTCAGTAGTTTTTGGTGGTGCTCCAGTCTTCTGTACGTGGTGCCTGTACGCCGAAAGTGTCCCGCAATTTTTCTGGCCACCGACAGCATCTCTTGCACGCCCCTGTCGTTTTTTAAAAAATTCTGCACCACCAAATTCAAGGTATGTGCAAAACATGGGACGTGCTGGAATTTGCCCATATTTAATGCACACACAATATTGCTGGCGTTGTCCGATGCCACAAATCCACAGGAGAGTCCAATTGGGGTAAGCCATTCCGCGATGATCTTCCTCAGTTGCCGTAAGAGGTTTTCAGCTGTGTGCGTATTCTGGAAAGCGGTGATACAAAGCGTAGCCTGCCTAGGAAAGAGTTGGCGTTTGCGAGATGCTGCTACTGGTGCCGCCGCTGCTGTTCTTGCGGCGGGAGTCCATACATCTACCCAGTGGGCTGTCACAGTCATATAGTCCTGACCCTGCCCTGCTCCACTTGTCCACATGTCCGTGGTTAAGTGGACATTGGGTACAACTGCATTTTTTAGGACACTGGTGAGTCTTTTTCTGACGTCCGTGTACATTCTCGGTATCGCCTGCCTAGAGAAGTGGAACCTAGATGGTATTTGGTAACGGGGGCACACTGCCTCAATAAATTGTCTAGTTCCCTGTGAACTAACGGCGGATACCGGACGCACGTCTAACACCAACATAGTTGTCAAGGACTCAGTTATCCGCTTTGCAGTAGGATGACTGCTGTGATATTTCATCTTCCTCGCAAAGGACTGTTGAACAGTCAATTGCTTACTGGAAGTAGTACAAGTGGGCTTACGACTTCCCCTCTGGGATGACCATCGACTCCCAGCGGCAACAACAGCAGCGCCAGCAGCAGTAGGCGTTACACGCAAGGATGCATCGGAGGAATCCCAGGCAGGAAAGGACTCGTCAGACTTGCCAGTGACATGGCCTGCAGGACTATTGGCATTCCTGGGGAAGGAGGAAATTGACACTGAGGGAGTTGGTGGGGTGGTTTGCGTGAGCTTGGTTACAAGAGGAAGGGATTTACTGGTCAGTGGACTGCTTCCGCTGTCACCCAAAGTTTTTGAACTTGTCACTGACTTATTATGAATGCGCTGCAGGTGACGTATAAGGGAGGATGTTCCGAGGTGGTTAACGTCCTTACCCCTACTTATTACAGCTTGACAAAGGGAACACACGGCTTGACACCTGTTGTCCACATTTCTGGTGAAATACCTCCACACCGAAGAGCTGATTTTTTTGGTATTTTCACCTGGCATGTCAACGGCCATATTCCTCCCACGGACAACAGGTGTCTCCCCGGGTGCCTGACTTAAACAAACCACCTCACCATCAGAATCCTCCTGGTCAATTTCCTCCCCAGCGCCAGCAACACCCATATCCTCCTCATCCTGGTGTACTTCAACACTGACATCTTCAATCTGACTATCAGGAACTGGACTGCGGGTGCTCCTTCCAGCACTTGCAGGGGGCATGCAAATAGTGGAAGGCGCATGCTCTTCACGTCCAGTGTTGGGAAGGTCAGGCATCGCAAACGACACAATTGGACTCTCCTTGTGGATTTGGGATTTCAAAGAACGCACAGTTCTTTGCGGTGCTTTTGCCAGCTTGAGTCTTTTCAGTTTTCTAGCGAGAGGCTGAGTGCTTCCATCCTCATGTGAAGCTGAACCACTAGCCATGAACATAGGCCAGGGCCTCAGCCGTTCCTTGCCACTCCGTGTGGTAAATGGCATATTGGCAAGTTTACGCTTCTCCTCCGACAATTTTATTTTAGGTTTTGGAGTCCTTTTTTTTCTGATATTTGGTGTTTTGGATTTGACATGCTCTGTACTATGACATTGGGCATCGGCCTTGGCAGACGACGTTGCTGGCATTTCATCGTCTCGGCCATGACTAGTGGCAGCAGCTTCAGCACGAGGTGGAAGTGGATCTTGATCTTTCCCTAATTTTGGAACCTCAACTTTTTTGTTCTCCATATTTTATAGGCAGAACTAAAAGGCACCTCAGGTAAACAATGGAGATGGATGGATTGGATACTAGTATACAATTATGGACGGACTGCCACGGTTAGGTGGTATAAAAAAACCACGGTTAGGTGGTATATATTATAATAATAATACAATTATGGATGGACGGACTGCCTGCCGACTGCCGACACAGAGGTAGCCACAGCCGTGAACTACCGCACTGTACACTGGTTGATAAAGAGATAGTAGTATACTCGTAACAACTAGTATGACACTATGACGACGGTATAAAGAATGAAAAAAAAACCACGGTTAGGTGGTATATATTATAATAATAATACAATTATGGATGGACGGACTGCCTGCCGACTGCCGACACAGAGGTAGCCACAGCCGTGAACTACCGCACTGTACACTGGTTGATAAAGAGATAGTAGTATACTCGTAACAACTAGTATGACACTATGACGACGGTATAAAGAATGCAAAAAAAACCACGGTTAGGTGGTATATATTATAATAATAATACAATTATGGATGGACGGACTGCCTGCCGACTGCCGACACAGAGGTAGCCACAGCCGTGAACTACCGCACTGTACACTGGTTGATAAAGAGATAGTAGTATACTCGTAACAACTAGTATGACACTATGACGACGGTATAAAGAATGAAAAAAAAACCACGGTTAGGTGGTATATATTATAATAATAATACAATTATGGATGGACGGACTGCCTGCCGACTGCCGACACAGAGGTAGCCACAGCCGTGAACTACCGCACTGTACACTGGTTGATAAAGAGATAGTAGTATACTCGTAACAACTAGTATGACACTATGACGACGGTATAAAGAATGAAAAAAAAACCACGGTTAGGTGGTATATATTATAATAATAATACAATTATGGATGGACGGACTGCCTGCCGACTGCCGACACAGAGGTAGCCACAGCCGTGAACTACCGCACTGTACACTGGTTGATAAAGAGATAGTAGTATACTCGTAACAACTAGTATGACACTATGACGACGGTATAAAGAATGCAAAAAAAACCACAGTTAGGTGGTATATATTATAATAATAATACAATTATGGATGGACGGACTGCCTGCCGACTGCCGACACAGAGGTAGCCACAGCCGTGAACTACCGCACTGTACACTGGTTGATAAAGAGATAGTAGTATACTCGTAACAACTAGTATGACACTATGACGGTATAAAGAATGAAAAAAAAACCACGGTTAGGTGGTATATATTATAATAATAATACAATTATGGATGGACGGACTGCCTGCCGACTGCCGACACAGAGGTAGCCACAGCCGTGAACTACCGCACTGTACACTGGTTGATAAAGAGATAGTAGTATACTCGTAACAATTAGGATGACACTATGACGGTATAAAGAATGAAAAAAAAACCACGGTTAGGTGGTAGGTATATAATAATAAATAATACAATTCTGGTCGGACGGACTGCCTGCCGTGTGCCGACACAGAGGTAGCCACAGCCGTGAACTACCGCACTGTACACTGGTTGATAAAGAGATAGTAGTATACTCGTAACAATTAGGATGACACTATGACGGTATAAAGAATGAAAAAAAAACCACGGTTAGGTGGTAGGTATATAATAATAAATAATACAATTCTGGTCGGACGGACTGCCTGCCGTGTGCCGACACAGAGGTAGCCACAGCCGTGAACTACCGCACTGTACACTGGTTGATAAAGAGATAGTAGTATACTCGTAACAATTAGGATGACACTATGACGGTATAAAGAATGAAAAAAAAACCACGGTTAGGTGGTAGGTATATAATAATAAATAATACAATTCTGGTCGGACGGACTGCCTGCCGTGTGCCGACACAGAGGTAGCCACAGCCGTGAACTACCGCACTGTACACTGGTTGATAAAGAGATAGTAGTATACTCGTAACAATTAGGATGACACTATGACGGTATAAAGAATGAAAAAAAAACCACGGTTAGGTGGTAGGTATATAATAATAAATAATACAATTCTGGTCGGACGGACTGCCTGCCGTGTGCCGACACAGAGGTAGCCACAGCCGTGAACTACCGCACTGTACACTGGTTGATAAAGAGATAGTAGTATACTCGTAACAATTAGGATGACACTATGACGGTATAAAGAATGAAAAAAAAACCACGGTTAGGTGGTAGGTATATAATAATAAATAATACAATTCTGGTCGGACGGACTGCCTGCCGTGTGCCGACACAGAGGTAGCCACAGCCGTGAACTACCGCACTGTACTGTGTCTGCTGCTAATATAGACTGGTTGATATTTAAAGAGATATTAGTAGTATACAACAATACTATACTGGTGGTCAGGCACTGGTCACCACTCCTGCAGCAAAAGTGTGCACTGTTAATTAATATAATTGTACTCCTGGCTCCTGCTAACAACCTGCAGTGCTCCCCAGTCTCCCCCACAATTAATTATAAGCTTTTAATTTATACATTGATGACTGTGCAGCACACTGGGCTGAGCTGAGTGCACACAGACTGAGTCACACTGTGTGACTGACTGTGCTGTGTATCGTTTTTTTTTTCAGGCAGAGAACGGATATAGCAGAGAGAAGTGAACGGATATATTATATTAAATAAAAGTTAACTAGCAACTGCACTGGTCACTGACTGTGGTAAACTAACTCTGTCTGCGACTCTGCACAATCTCTCTCTATCTAATCTATCTATCTCTATTCTAATGGAGAGGACGCCAGACACGTCCTCTCCCTATCAATCTCAATACACGAGTGAAAATGGCGGCGACGCGCGGCTCCTTATATAGAATCCGAGTCTCGCGATAGAATCCGAGCCTCGCGAGAATCCGACAGCGTCATGATGACGTTCGGGCGCGCTCGGGTTAACCGAGCAAGGCGGGAAGATCCGAGTCGCTCGGACCCGTGGAAAAAAAAGTGAAGTTCGTGCGGGTTCGGATTCAAAGAAACCGAACCCGCTCATCTCTAATATCTTGTCTTTCTTTACTCTCACACCCTCCTGACCCCAGGCCAACATTGCTGGGTGATCATATCATACAACCCATTAAGAACCTAGCAATCTGGTGGACCATTATGCAATAGGTAGCATCTATCCTTGTGTATCAATGCCTATTTGCCTATAGAGTGTAAGCTTGCGAGCAGGGCCCTCCTACCTCTATGTCTGTCTGTTTTACCCAGTTTTGTTCTATTACTGTTGTTCTAATTGTAAAGCGCAACGGAATATGCTGCGCTATATAAGAAACTGCTAATAAATCAATAAATACATAATATCGTGGAGGGTAATGTCTGGACGCTGAATCAATGTAAAAGGTGACAGTGCTGTGCAGTGCAGTGGGTGTGCAGTGTCACTGACACTGAACAGCACTCTCACCCAGGACCAGATTAAGGTCTGTGGGGGCCCCTGGGCAACACATTTTTGGGGCCCCTACACACTGTCCTCACAACTGCAAAAAAAAACATCTGAGTAGGAGTACAAAATTTACCTGTCTCTTCTCTGTCCTCCTTGGCAGCTGAGCTGTTCCTTTACTGCTGCGGCCGCAGAGGAGCTTCACTCACAGCAGTGTGAAGTCTCGCGAGGTAATGCCAAATCTTGCGAGACTTTACACTGCAGTGAGTGAAGCTCCTCGGCGGCCGCAACTGTAATGGAACATCTCAGCTGCCAAGGAGGACGGAGAGGAGACATGTAAATGCTGTACTCCTACTTCAATGTTTTTTTGCAGTTGTGAGGACAGTGTGTGGGGGCCCTGGGACGACCACCCCTTCCACCCCGCCGTTAATCCGGCTTTGCTCTCACCTTTTACATTAATTCAGCGAGTCATTCAGTTCTGCCAGCCAGTCACTATTGTTAGCGCCGGTCTCCAAATGCGCCGCATTACAGGGAAGTAGAAGCACTAAATAAACTACAGCTCCCAGCAGCCATTAGTGCGAAGCATTCCGTCTCTTAGGGCTGCTGGGAGCTGTAGTTTATTGAGTGCATCTTCTTCCCTGTAATGTGGCGCATTGGGACACCGGTGCTAACAATAGTGACTGGCTGCTGTGAGAGTCTCCGGGAGAGCCACTGCCAAAGGGAGGACAGCAGCTTAGCTGCTTCCAGGAGGAGAAGCATTACCCGCCCCTCTCCCACTCGCAGTACCTCCGGGCCCCATCCGCGGCACCCCTCCTCCACCACCCGCGGTGGCTCCGGACCCCCTCCCCCACCGGCAGCACCCCCACACCCGCCCCTTCCCCACCCGCAGCACCACTGCACCTGCCCCTCCCCCACCCATGACACCCCCGCAACCGCTCCTCCCCCGCCCGCGGTGGCTCAGGACCCCCACCCGCGGCACCCACACACCTGCCTCTCCCCACCCACACCACCACCGCACCAGCCCCACCCGAGGCACCACCGCAACTGCCCCTCGCCCACCTGCAGCACCCCTGGACCCCCTCCCCCATCCGCGGCACCCCGGACCCCCTCCCCCATCTGCGCCTCCCCCACACCCACTACTCCCCCAACCATAGCACCTACAGTGACGTGCAGTGAGGTCAATGGCTGGGGAGGCACTGGCTTCACCAGTACATCCCCAGCAGCACAAGAACACAAACCTCAGCTCACTTTTTAGGAACAGCAGATACATTAGAGTACATGGGGGTGGGCTAGTACTGCACAGTAGACAGGTAGAGCCCCCTTTTACAGATTATGGCAGGCAGAGTCCCCATTTTTACACATTACAGCAACAGAGTCCCCCTTTTTTACACATTACAGCAACAGAGTCCCCTTTTTTTAACACATTACAGCAACAGAGTCCCCCTTTTTTACACATTACGACAGACAGGCAGAGTCCCCCTTTTTACACATTTCAGCAACAGAGTCCCCCTTTTTTACACATTACGGCAGAATGCAGAGTCCCCCCTTTTTTGTTTTTACACATTACGGCAGACAGGCAGAGTCCCCCTTTCTACACATTACAGCAACAGAGTCCCCTTTTTTTACACATTACGGCAGAATGCAGAGTCCCCCTTTTTACACATTACAGCAACAGAGTCCCCCTTTTTTACACATTACGGCAGAATGCAGAGTCCCCCTTTTTACACATTACAGCAACAGAGTCACCTTTTTTGTTGTTGTTGCACATTACAGCTATAGAGAGCCCTCCTTTTTACACATTAAGCAGGCAGAGTCGCCTTTTACACATTACGGCAGGCAGAATCCCCATTTTTACACATTACAGCAACAGAGACCCCCTTTTTACACATTACAGCAGGCAGAGTCCCCCTTTTACACATTACGGCAGGCAGAGTCCCCATTTTTACACATTACGGCTGACAGAGTCCACCTTTTACACATTACGGCAGACAGCATCCCCTTTTTACACATTACAGCAGGCAGAGTTCCCCTTTTACACATTACGGCAGACAGTGTCCCCTTTTTTCAGTAACGGTATCCGGACTCCAGGTCGATAACAACAAAAAGGTCGACACACCTTAGGTCGATGCCAATTTGTCGACACACCTTAGGTCGACATGGACAAAAGGTCGACATGGACAAAAGGTCGACAGGAACAAGGTCGACATGGAAAAAGGTCGACATGAGTTTTTCACAATTTTTTTCTTTTTTGGAACCTTTTCATACTTTACCGTTCCAATCGTAGTCCACATGGATCGTTATGTGTGCCGAGCGAAGCGGAGCGGAGCTAAGGCACCATGCCCGAAGCATGGCGAGCGAAGCGAGCCATGCGAGGGGACGCGGTGCACTAATTGGGGTTCCCGGTCACTCTACAAAGAAAACGACACCAAAAAAACATAAAAAACTCATGTCGACCTTTTTCCATGTTGACCTTGTTCCTGTCGACCTTTGTCCATGTCGACCTTTTGTCCATGTCTACCTAAGGTGTGTCGACCAATTGGCGGCGACCTAAGGCGTGTCGACCTTTTTGTTGTCGACCTGGAGTCCCAGACCCACAGCAACAGAGTCCCCTTTTTTCAACATTACAGCAACAGAGTCCCCCATTAAACACATTATGCAGCAGAGTCCCTCTTTTTTTTTAATACATTATGGCAGCTGGGAGAGAGGTCATCAACCCTCACAGAGGTAACCCCTTCTCCGTGTATGCGCTCAGCATGTAGCGGGGAAAGAGGGAAAGGGAGGCAGGCGGGGGTGATAGCCGCTGTGTTCATTACCTGTCCGCACTGTGGGGAGGAACATGGGTGCCGTACTCACCACAAGCGCCTCAGGTCGCGGCCGGCTGTTGGCTCACGACTATCCCTGCATTCACTTGAAAGAGCCCACCGGACGCGGCTCCACAGGAAGACACCCGGAGATGCGTCTGAGGCTGCTGCCTGGACGAGGCTGAAGGAGAAGGAGAGCACCGGCCGTCGCTGCTGAAGGGAGGGGAGCAGCTTACTGTCCTGCCTGCTGCATGGGTATTTGGACAGCGGATCCAGCGCTGGATCCGCTGTCCAATCATTTCTGCCTTGCTGACAGGGAAAGCCCATCCCTGTCAGCGAGGCACTTCTGTAGGTGCCGCTTTCTTCCCTTATTTCAATGGGCTTTTAAAGCCCAGTTCTTGGCACCGCCCCCTGCTCGATCCCCGTTGCCGGTGTCAATGGGAGGCACTGCTGTCAGTGCCTCCCAAATGAATTTAATGAGTAAAAATTATTAGAATAGAATAAAGAATAGAATTATTAGAATAGAATAAAGAAGATGCTTATGACACAGAATATGTGTAATAAGTATCTACTTTGTATTATTTTAATAATTAATCACAGGGGGGGGGGCTACGACCCCTTAACCATCGCACGCCCTTTGTCTGTGCAATATTTAACCACTCACACAATTATGATTGATTGTAATACTCCATATAATACAAATATTGCACGCCACAAGGGCGTGCAAGGGTTTAGGGGGCGCAGCCCCTTACGACGGTGTGAAGAGCGCCCGTAGGGCGCGATGAATCACCTAGTACATAATAAAAACAGCATATGCAAATCATATTTAGAAATGTGCATGGACCCCGTGTTTTGGTTTTAATTCATCATCATGTCTTGGTTTTGCCAAAACCACCCTGAAGAGTTTAGGTTCGAATTTGGTTTTTGGTTCAGTTAAAAATCTGAAAAATAAATAAATTGATAATCAGTGATAAAAATAATAGAGACCAAGTAAAGTAATGTAATCATTGCAATTCATAACCTGAAATTCTGATTGAAATTCCAAATTCTGAGCCGCGGGAACATCCGAATCTGACCTCTTTGGGGGATCTAGACCGGGTTTTGGTTCGGTTCGGCTACACAATATTCGGGTGGCTTTGTATTTCTGGAGAACCGAACTGCACATCTCTAGTTATAACACATATAGAAAGTTAGAAATATGCATTTACGCACACACAACTACACTTACACACACATACACATACTGTATATAACAGGGAGATTTCCTTTTTCTAATATTTAAGAAATAAACTGGAATTACACACTTTTGCCCTGGAATAAGCAAAAAAAAAAAAACCCTCAATCAATAAATCAGCCTAGAACTTCTGAAATCAAACATAACATTCTTCTCAGTGATGAGTGATCTCCTCTGTTACTTGCAAATGAGTTTAAAATGAATTCAGAGTAGTTGAAATGAAAAGTGGCTGTCATTCACGATTCTCGCTGTCAGAAAGCCAATAAGAGAAGAAAGGCAGAGGTAGGCTGTGATCGAACGCTGGAAGACGCCTGCCGGCTGATGGAAAGCAGATTATTCCCTTGCTTATTGATGTCTAATGTCAGGGATGGTGCAAACAATTATTTGGGGCTGCTCAAATTTGAAATAATCCTCATAAGACTTTAATGAGAACCGGCCACTATTCGTGCTCTGCCCATGGTTTACAGTATGTCGCAGTTTAACCTGCACTAAATTCTGAATCTGAAATTAAAGATTCAGCAGAAAGACATATGTGTCAGGTGTACTGCACGGTGAGCCCATTTAATTTCTAAAGACGGGATGTACTAAAGAAGAAATGCTGTAAAAACCCAGTTTTTCAGGGCTTTTGACGCATTTCCGTTGGTAACACTAACGCCTATAGATGCCTATGGACTTTCTGTATCGCTCTGTGTGAGGGATCCCAGGATTCACCGCGGCCGTGGCTGCCTTCTGCGCTTGCGCTAACGGACTCTCAGGGACGATACCCGGAAGTCCAGTGACCGTCGCGCATTGTGAAGGACAGTACTTATCTGAAAAGCTGTCCTTCGCAATACTAATCGCATATGTTAGTAAATATGGAATTAGTATGGATGCGATGTGTGGTGGGATGTACACCGTAAGGTTAGTACATCCCGGCCCAAATGTCTTATGTTGAGCACGTTGAAGTTTAGAAAATGTTAAATATAGGTGGAATGCATTTGGTGGCACAATTGTAAGCATTGCTGCCTCAGAGAACTGAGGTCTTGGGTTTGAGCCCCACCAAGTCCCTATATGTGTGGAGTTTGTATGTTCTGCTTGTGCTAACGCAGGTTTTCTCTAGTTTCCTCCCATAAATCAAAACCATACTGGTAAATTTAGGATATTTGGCTTCTGACAAAAAAATAATTGTAGTCTGTACGTGTGTGTACTGTATATGTGATAAGGACTATAGATTGGAAGTTCCACTGGGGCAGGGACTGACATCGATGACTGAAATACAGAGGCCTATTTCTTAACATTATTTAAAAAAAAAAAAATGTGAAAAAGGGTGTTTTCTGTTTCCACACCCTTTTCACATTATTTCAGTATCAATGAAATGTATTAAAAGGCTTTTGGAGCAGTTTTCATGAAAAACTGCTCCAAACCCTTTAATTGTCATTTTTGTTAGTAACCCACATCGCATTCCTCATACTTATAAAGGGAAATGCGATGTTGCCGGCGTGATCAGCTATGTGCGTCTGATGGACACCACAAGCTGA
Source organism: Pseudophryne corroboree (assembly GCF_028390025.1). Classification (NCBI taxonomy): domain Eukaryota; kingdom Metazoa; phylum Chordata; class Amphibia; order Anura; family Myobatrachidae; genus Pseudophryne; species Pseudophryne corroboree. The sequence goes on from NC_086446.1 coordinate 788,545,005, forward strand.
TCACTGTTTTTTTTTTAAAGTAAATCCCCCCCCCCCCCAAAGACCCATACTTACCAGTCCTAGGAGCTGGTGATCGGCGCACAGGTGCGGGCTGCCGGGCGCTGAGTCCTCCATGTGCTGCGCTGTGACCACCGGTGCAGTAAAGTGACACTGCAAAATGGCAGCTCACTTTACAGAAACGGGGGTCACAGCAGCACACAGGATCCGGAGCCCGGCAGCCCTGCAGCAGCAGCGATCACCGGCTCCTTGGACTGGTAAGTATATTTACCTTGGGGGAGTCCGCAGCGTGGGGGGTAGTCGCGACGGGGGGGGGGGGGGTTGACCCTGCGGTGGTGGTGGCGCATGCACAACAGGACATTGGGCTATTTTTCCAGAAAAATACACAGATGATGCTGCGGATTGTCATCGCAGGGACAGAGCTTGATGTAATCAATTATTGCAGTTCGGATTTGGGCGATTTTATCTTGTCTTTTTGGGACTCTCCCGCTGTCCCACCCAGTGTCCCACGGTGAGGGGGGGGAGTTGGGAGGCACCTGTCAATCACTCTGTGCGCATGCGCACAGCATCTATTCAATGGAGACAGAAGGAGAGGGGGCACGCCAGCAGCTCACAGAGCGCTGGGCATGCCCCCTCAGTGTCGAAAAACCGGGGGGGGGGGGGGGGGGGCGGGACCAGGGATCACGGCACTGCTGCAATGCCATGCCCCTTTTGCTTAGGCCACGCCCGCTTTTGCTTAGGCATGTTCATGACTGGAGTGTCCCGCGTTCACTAAATGAAATGTTGGGAGACATGTAAATGGGCCCCATACTCTGTAAAGTGCTAAGGTATGTTATATATGTTTTCTGTATATATACCTGGTAATAAATAATAAACAAAAATCACAATCACGCAGCCTAGAACCCCCTCCTGCAGCCTCTAATTTTGGTAGATGCTCTCAGTCTTACACTGCCAGGATTTCTGTAATCTTTGAGCAAATTTGATGAACCAGTCCAAAGGTTCAAGCATTTTCTACCCACCGCGAGTGACGAGTCTGCTTGTTGCTGCAGGGTTCCACATCACATGAATGCTTGGTCATCCTAACTAAGAAGATTTAATCGTGCTCAGAGCCATTGGAATAGGCCACGTGCATGGCACCTGATTCACAGGTATGTAACAACAGATATTCTCTTGGAGATCTAATCCCTTATTAGACAGACAGGGAAAGTAATCCCCAGGGCAGTCGAGAGCCGGGATGGGCCCAGGTACTTTTCAAGGGGCGTGGCCTAATCACAGGAGGTGTGGTCATGTACCCTTACAAAAGAGTAGTGAAAAAAATTGTATTTTAAGCACTTCCTTGGCCACAGTAGAGTGTGCTGGGCTGAGGGGAAGAGCTGCAGCTGCTGCTGCCAGGTAAGGGGGAGAGGGCCTGGGTCCCTACTGGACCCTCACTGGGCCCCTCAATCTGACGTGGGCCCGGGTAATTTGTACCCTCTTCCCCCCTCTCTCGACACCACTGGCGATCCCTATTCTCTATACAGTATAGATCAGTGATGTGCGGTGGGGTGAGTCGGACCCATTTTTGTCATACTAACATTTGAGCCAGAGTTTCCGGGCAGAGAAGGGGAACCTTGGCACTCCAGCTGTTGCTGAACTACACAGCCCAGCATGCCCTGCTACAGTTTTAGCATGCCCAAATAGCAAAACTGTAGCAGGGCATGCTGGGATGTGTGGTTCAACAACTGCTGGAGTGCCAAGTTACCCCATAAGTGGTAGAGTATATGAAATATACAGTACAAAGAATATGTTAGAAACATCGTCTTTGTATTATTCTGATCATATTTATACTCAAAACTCTGGAGCAAAAAGTCTATGGCAGGTGAGGCAGTGACACCCAATATTTGCGGGTACCCCCCAAAAACGGGTGTTGTGGAAGGATATTTTGCAAATGTTATTTGATATCCTTATAGAGCCAGAAAGCTGCGTGTCTTATAATGAGAGATGTATCAAACCTTCTCCATTTGTCCTCTATAGAAGGTTTGATACATTGTTACCATAAACGTCTGTTTTTCTGTGAAATAAACGCTGCCACAGAAAACAACGACAACATATAACTCTTAGTGGAAGGGAAATAATTCACAGGTCGCCGTCAGGTTTCCCTTCATCGTGTGCAGTTATATATTTATCTGCTTGAACTAATGACTAATGGTGCCCGTACACTAGTGAGATATCAGGTACTATCCTTCAATTTCGACCGCATCTGTGAGGTAAATTGAAGGATTGTATGCACATTTTAGGTACCTTGCACGCGATGCGCGGTCACGCTGGTTGAATCTCGCATCTCAAGATAGTATGCGCTGCACTTTATATTTATCGAATCGCGGTGCGATCGCATGCTGTTTTTTACCACTTTCGATTTATCACACTGCGATGTGTGATCTGTGAAGACAGGAGCCGTCTTCCTGGACACTCCTCTTCCCCTCACTGCGCACATGAGTGGAGAGGAGGCTGCAAGCACGCTGCTGAGCTCCCAAATAGCGCACAAGGTAGGCAGGCTATACCACTGGCCACCAATGACTATTATGCTGTTTTACCACCACTGCCCACCATTATGCTGCTCTACCCATCATTATACTGGCCCCCTGCCCAAAATGCTGCCCCACTGCAAGCCACTGGCCGGCTCGCCCTAAACGCCATTATACTGAGCCACTGGTCACCAATGATTATTATGCTATTTTACCTCCACTGGCCACCATTACGCTGCTCTACCGATCATTATACTGGCCCCCTGCCCAAAATGCTGCCCCACTGCAAGCCCCAGGCGGCCACGCCCTAAACGCCATTATTCTGTGCCACTGCAAGCCACAGCCCACCATTATGCTGCTGCACCCTGCACACCAATGTATTCTCACAACATATTTCAGATAACTCACACCAGTAACTAGAAAACAAACTTTATTTAACCAGAATAATGGAACTTTTTTCATGTTTATTAATTTTCCTCTTTTTGCATTCTGCAGATGTCCTATGAGAGCCACGATTTTCTTTCCGGCTTTATCAGCCTGTACTGTGAGGAGGAGTGTCTGTGGCTGACGTCCTCACCAGACTACAGCAACAAACAGAAGAGGGAGGCTACTTATAACCGCCTGGTGGAGTACCCCAAGCCCACCTTCTCTGCTGCCTCGGTGGCCTGGGTCCGGAAGAAAATTGCCAATCTACGGACAGTCTTTGTCAAAGAGAACCGCAAGGTGGAGGAATCCAAGAGGTCAGGGGCCGGTGCAGACAAGGTGTATGTGCTTCAACTGTTGTACTACAAAGAACTAAACTTCCTCCTGGAGAAACGGTCAGCTAAGGAATCCCTAGTGGTGATGGCAGAGTCCGAGGAGGGAAGTCTGGATGTGGAGGAGGCCGAAGGGGTAAGTTGCTTTTAAATTGTTAATTACCTAATATATTCCTCCTGCCATGCCACAGCTCCTTCCCCATTGAAGGAATTATATTTTTCCCTGACCTCTTTTGCCCTTGCAGTGCCGCGTAAAGTTCCTGCAGGTGGTCCCACCGAGGAAATCGGCACTGTCACCACTGGCTGGTTGGGGGTCTTCCGGTCCTGTTGGAAGTGAAAGCATTTGCCTCGTGGCCTTGCGTTGGAGCATGTTGTGTAGCACATTTATTTATTTATTGATTTATTAGCAGTTTCTTATATAGCGCAGCATATTCCGTTGCACTTTACAATTAGAACAACAATTATAGAACAAAACTGGGCAAAGACAGACAGACAGACAGACAGACAGAGGTACTGTTACTACACAGTCAATTTTGTTCAGCCTCATGTTGATGGGTTTGTGGAAGATCCTGAACCGGTTGCTGAGAATGCCAAATGCATTCTCAACAACCCGACGGGCCCTAAAAAGGCGGTAGTTAAAAATGCACCTATCGTGGTTCAGGACTCGTGCAGTGCGAATGCCTCATCTGCCACGAACACAAATCCCAGGCCATTCTTTGTTTTCTCCACAGGCGGCAGATGAATGGAGTTGGTGGTGAGCCTATCATAGAAGCGCGTATTTTTCAAGGATCCACCATCTGAGCAATGACCGTTTTTCCCAATATCCAGGAAAATAAATTCATAATTTGCATTGACCACCGCCATGAGAACAATGCTAAAGTAGCCTTTATAATTGAAGTAGTACGACCCGCTGTTGGTGGGTTTGGTGATGCGCACATGCTTCCCGACTATTACACCACCACAGTTTGGGAAATTCCAACGCCTGTCAAAGTCCTCTGCAATAGCTTGTCATTCTTTTACGCTTGTAGGGAACTGTAAAAGAAAAAAAAATGTTTGACTATTCACTAAATGTTTTTTTTACCCTACAATCACAAGACCTACAAACACCGGAAGAAGACCTCATCTGTACCCCTGCCCTCAACAACACCTCACCAGAGGAACCAAACTCTCCACAGCGACAGGGTGCCAGGAGAAAGCCACGGAAAACCACATTTGTTTAAGACCCGCTACTATTGGAGGCCTGTTAACAGCTGCTCCAGAAACCGGATGAATTTGATGACTTTGCGTCATATGTGAGCAAAACCACGCGTAAGGTTTCCGCACAGCAGCAAGTAGAGTGCCAGCGCCTGGTGTCACAGGTTGTGTACCAAACACTCTCAGGACAACTGACACCAGAGTGGAATGTTCATGGGTCAGAACCTCAAGCACCTGCTCCTCATCTCCCATTGACCTTCAGTTTCACACCCACCTACCCTTCCTCCAGTACCCATCCTTCTCTGCATCACAGCTACCATTCCAGTTATCTGCAACCGCAGATCCCATCCAACCACCCTTCCTCCGCTTTCCATCCGACTCAAACCCCTCCTCATCAAACCAGCCACACTTCCCATTATCGTCAACCCCCATCCACCCACCCTTCCCCCACTATCCAATCTCTTCCTCAAACCAGCTACCCTTCCCATGGCAGCCACACATCCACCGTCCCCTCCACAATTTTGACCTCCTTGATGTCACAGGGGGACAAGAGAAGGAGGAGGAGACATGTCTCTTTCAAATGTAGGGTGATTCTCATTTACTGCTGCCCTTACCAACAGATGGGGTGCATTTTGATACTACGGTGAGTGTCAACGCTTTCAGGCGGACAATGCACACATGCTTCTAGGGACAGGTTGATGGTACCGGGGACCCACCTACCTGCCCCTAGCTGCATGTGTGCATTGCGCACCTGGCACTGGTGACACTCAACACCGCAGTATCAGAATGCACCACACCTGTTGGTATATATAAATTTCCTGCTGCCCTGGTATATACTGCGATAAATCTGGTACACTATGATATACAGCGTTTTAGTGGCGCCGCTTTCAGGTGGACAATGCACACATGCAGCTTGGGTCAGGTTGATGGTGCCGGGGAGCCTGAAGCCGGGCCTATCTGTATGTGTGCATTGTGCCCCTGAAAGTGCTGCCACTCAAAAAACACCGTATATCTTACTGCACCATACTTATATTTAAAATTAGAAGAAACATTAATATACAGTTCTAGTGTTTGAAAAAGTTCTGCCATGTTGGCCGCATATTTATAAAAATACTTATGTTTTGATATATATCTACACAATTTTTCTCTTACGTCCTAGAGGATGCTGGAGACTCCGTAAGGACCATGGGGTATAGACGGGCTCCGCAGGAGATAGGGCACCTAAAAAGAACTTTGACTATGGGTGTGCACTGGCTCCTCCCTCTATGCCCCTCCTCCAGACCTCAGTTAGATCTTGTGCCCAGAGGAGAATGGGTGCACTGCAGAGAGCTCTCCAGAGTTTTCTGTTGAAGAAGAATTTTGTTAGGTTTTTTATTTTCAGGGAGTCCTGTTGGCAACAGGCTCCCTGCATCGTGGGACCGAGGAGAGAGAAGCAGAGCTGGCTTGTCAAGTTGGGCACTGCTTCTAAGGCTACTGGACACCATTAGCTCCAGAGGGAGTCAGAACACAGGTCTCATCTGGGGTTCGTCCCGGAGCCGCGCCGCCGTCCTCCTCACAGATGCCGAAGATAGAAGCCGGATAGAGAAGGCAGAAGACATCTTAGGCGGCAGAAGACATCAGATCTTCATGAGGTAAGGCGTGCAGCGGTAAGCTGCGCGCCATTGCTCCCAGTCACACACACACAGAGCAGCACTGAAGTGTGCAGGGCGCAGGGGGGGGGGGCGCCCTGGGCAGCAATAAACCTCACATTTGGGCAAATACAGTTTGATTAGGCTGCGGAGGCAGTAAATCTATGATCCCCCGCCATTTTTATTGAAAAATCACTGGGACCGAAGCCCGCCGTAGGGTGGGCGGGGCTTGATCCTCAGCACTAACCAGCGCCATTTTCTCCACAGAAGCTGCATGAGGAAAACGCTGGCTCCCTGGTCTCTCCCCTGCTGAACTTCACAGGCTGGAAAAAAGAGGAGGTGGGCACATTAGTGACGCAGTGAGTGGGAATTGGCATATTATATATAGAAAAGTGCTATCTGGACATATTTTTTCCAGTGTTTTTAAGCGCTGGGTGTGTGCTGGCATACTCTCTCTCTGTCTCTCCTTAGGGCCTGGTTGGGGTTTTGTCCCCTTATAGGTTAATCCCTGTGTGTGTGGGGTGTCGGTACGTGTGTGTCGACATGTCTGAGGCGGAAGGCTTCTCCAAGGAGGAGGTGGAGCAAATGAGTGGTGTGTCCCCGTCAGTTGTGCCGACTCCAGATTGGATGGACATGTGGCATATGTTGAATGCAAGTGTGGCATCTTTACATAAAAGGCTTGATAAGGCTGAATTAGGGGGGACATCAGGGGGTCAATCCTCGGATTGGACCGACTCACAGGGCCCATCGGGGTCTCAAAAGTGTCCCTTAACACAAGACACTACTACTGACACGGATTCTGATTCCAGTGTCGACTATGACGAAGTAAAATTGCACCCTAGGGTGACTAAAACCATTCAGTGTATGATTGTGGCAATAAGGAATGTGTTGCATATTGTGGATGAACCCTCGGTCCCCGACACAAGGGTACACATGTTTAAGGAAAAGAAACAGATTATTAACTTTCCCACATCTCATGAATTAAATTAATTCTTTGGAAAAGCTTGGGAGACTCCGGATAAGAGACCGCAGATCCCCAAAAGAATTTATATGGCATACCCCTTCTCTAAGCAGGACAGGGAGATTTGGGAATCACCCCCCACTGTGGACAAGGCTCTGACGCGCTTGTCCAAGAAAGTGGCGCTACCGTCTCCTGACACAGCAGCCCTTAAGGACCCTGCAGATTGCAGGCAAGAAACTACCTTAAAGTGTATTTATTCTCATACGGGTGCTGTGCTAAGACCGACAATTGCGTCGGCATGGGTGTGTAGCGCAATTGCAGCTTGGACAGATGAGCTGACAGATCAATTTGATAATATGGATAAGGATACTATATTCCTAACTCTAGCCCATATTAAAGACGCAGTCTTATTTATGAGGGATGCTCAAAGGGACATTGGATTGCTAGCCTCTAGGGCCAATGCCATGTCTGTCTCAGCGAGAAGATCCTTATGGACTCGCCAATGGACGGGTGATGCGGATTCCAAAAAACATATGGAAGTACTACCCTATAAGGGTGATGTATTGTTTGGGGATGGGCTGACGGACCTGGTTTCCACAGCTACAGCAGGTAAATCAAATTTTTTACCATATATTCCTCAACAGCAAAAGAAAGTAACACCCTATCAGATGCAGTCCTTTCGGTCGCACAAGTCCAAAAGAGGTCGGGGATCCTCTTTCCTCGCCAGAGGTAAGGGCAGAGGCAAGAGAGCACCTGCTTCGGCAGGTGCCCAGGAACAAAAGTCCTCCCCGGCTGCCCCAAAACCCACAGCATGACACTGGGGCTCCCCTGAGGGAGTCCGCACCGGTGGGGGCACGTCTTCGACTTTTCAGTCAGGCCTGGGTCAGTTCGGACCTGTATCCCTGGGTGTTGGAAATAGTTTTGATAATGTCAATTATTATCTTTAAATATAAAGCTATACACTATTACAGACTGAGTACGCTATTTGCGTACTGAGTACCGTAGGGGTACGTACTTAGCGTAACAGACGCTAGGCCGTGGGCGCGACGCACGAGCGACACGTACGCTCACGGATTCACGCTCCCTATCAAGCACGCTATAGGCATACCGAGTACCGTACTGCTACGCTATTGACGTAGCGGACGCTGCGCCGTGAGAGTGAGACACGATCGGCGCAGACGCTCACAGAATGATACGCAGTATACCTTATTAATAAAACACAGTAAGAATATGCTTATTCTCTAAACCTTAGTAGTCAGATACTACAATGATGTAACGCTTAAAAACCTTAACAATGTGTATGCTGTTTGAGCGATTGAGACGCTAAGAAAAGCCCTTTGCAGTAAACACCGCCGTGGATGGTTTAGAGAAAAAGGGAAACACATTACAAGTTATACACTACAAACTAACATAGAAATCTAAACAGAATAACAGAAAATAATGTGAACAATGGCGAACAATTGCAAACAAGAGCGAACAAATGAGAACATAAATGGCGAACAAAATGGCTAACAAAATGGCTACAGAGAATAATACATACGTGGGGATGATTCGCAAGCGCGACCTGGATCCAGTCCTCAGCATTCAGGGAGAAAGCCTTCAGAGAGAGTGAGGCTGGCCAGGCAATGGTGGTCTTTATATAGCACAACATACATTCACAATACAATGGTACCTTGCAATCTCATTGTTCATTGGACACAGGAATGTGTCTCCACATTATAGCAAAGGTCATAGGTGGATTTGAACAGGTGGGCTGTGTCTTTCCCCAACTGCTCTGGTGGGAGGTATCCTCAGGATTCCCGCCGCATGTGTAATTTACAGCAAATACAGTTAATGTTCATAAACTACATTTGTACATAACTATACACAGGAGCGAGCGATCCTTTCCTAACTAACACCGGAATGTTACTCTTAAAATATCCTACAGCTGGATACTAGACACCACCTTTCAACCTTTATCTGACCCTTCCTATCATGCAAAGAGGAATCTCTCTGTCCAGGAACAGTTTAAACTAATCATACTCGCTGACATGGTCTAAGGGAATATTAACTACAAAATGCACTATTTGGGTTAAATATGCTACGATCGAGTCGCACGCTAGACGCTTACAAACTCTACCGTAAATGCGCATACCACGCGCGTGATCGCCGGAGCGATCTTTACGCAAATTGCGGATATGTGCACGCACGGCAGAGTGTGTGCACACACACAGCGGGCATGTGCATGAGGGGTTAGTACAAGGCATATGCATCATGATATTTTTCGACTTTGACAGTTTCCCAGGGTTACAAATTGGAATTCGAGGAGGTGCCCCCGCGCCGATTTTTCAAATCGGCCCTACCAGCTTCCACATCGGAAAGGGATATAGTGTTAGCTGCAATTCAAACGCTGTGTATACAGCAAGTGATAATCAAGGTTCCCCTGCACCAGCAGGGAAGAGGTTACTACTCAACCCTATTTGTGGTCCCGAAACCGGACGGTTCGGTCAGACCTATTTTAAATCTGAAATCCCTAAACCTGTACATAAAAAGATTCAAATTCAAAATGGAATCTCTCAGAGCGATAATAGCCAACATGGAGGAGGGGGAGTTTATGGTGTCTCTGGACATAAAGGATGCGTACCTTCATGTCCCCATATATGCCCCCCATCAGGAATACCTGTGATTCGCTGTACAGGATTGTCATTACCAATTTCAGACGTTGCCGTTTGGACTCTCCATGGCCCCGAGGATTTTCACCAAGATAATGGAGGAAATGATGGTGGTCCTGCGCAAGCATGGAGTCACAATTATCCCATACTTGGACGATCTCCTGATAAAAGCGAGATCAAGGGAGAAATTGCTGAGCAGTGTGGCGCTCTCTTTGAGAGTGCTCCAGCAATACGGTTGGATTCTAAATCTACCGAAGTCACAGTTGATTCCGACAACTCGACTACCGTTCCTAGGTATGATACTGGATACGGAACAAATGAAGGTCTTCCTCCCAATAGAGAAAGCCCAAGACATCCAGAACATGGTCAGAGACCTGCTAAAACCGAAAAGGGTGTCAGTTCACCAATGCACTCGAGTTCTGGGGAAAATGGTGGCGGCCTACGAGGCCATTTTCTTCGGAAGGTTCCATGCAAGGACTTTTCAATGGGACCTTCTGGACAAGTGGTCCGGGTCCCATCTGCACTTACATTGGAAAATAACTCTGTCCCCAGGGACCAGAGTGTCCCTCCTGTGGTGGCTGCAAAGTGCTCACCTCTTGGAGCGTCGCAGGTTCGGAATTCAGGATTGGATACTGGTTACCATGGACGCAAGCCTCCGAGGTTTGGGAGCGGTCACACAGGGAAAAAATTTTCAGGGTCTTTGGTCAGACCAGGAGTCTTGTCTACACATCAATGTGTTGGAACTCAGGGCCATTTACAACGGCCTTCGACAAGCGGAGTTTTCTTCGAAACCTACCGGTTCTGATTCAATCAGACAATGTCACAGCAGTGGCTCATGTGAACCGCCAAGGCGGGACAAGAAGCAGAGTCGCGATGGCGGAAGCCACAAGGATCCTTTGCTGGGCGGAAAATCATGTAAGCGCTCTGTCGGCTGTCTTCACTCCGGGAGTGGACAACTGGGAAGTAGACTTCCTCAGCAGACACGATCTCCATCCAGGAGAGTGGGGACTTCATCAAGAAGTCTTTGCAGACGTAACACGTTTTTGGGGAACTCCTCAAATAGACATGATGGCGTCACGCCTCAACAAAAAACTTCGGAGGTATTGCGCCAGGTCGCGGGACCCTCAGGCAGTAGCAGTAGATGCTCTGGTAACACCGTGGGTGTTCAAATCGGTCTACGTGTTTCCTCCTCTTCCTCTCATCACAAAAGTGTTGAGGATCATAAGACGAAGAAGAGTACAGACGATACTCGTTGTCCCAGACTGGCCTCGAAGGGCCTGGTACTCGGATCTACAAGAGATGCTCACAGGAGATCCCTGGCCTCTTCCTCTGAGGGAAGACCTGTTGCAGCAGGGGCCCTGTGTATTTCAAGACTTACCGCGGTTACGTTTGACGGCATGGCGGTTGAACGCCGAATCCTAGCGAAAAAGGGGATTCCGGAAGAGGTCATCCCTACTTTAATAAAGGCTAGGAAGGAGGTGACGGTAAAACATTATCACCGTATCTGGCGAAAGTATGTGTCTTGGTGTGAGACCAAGAATGCACCTACAGAAGATTTTCATCTGGGTCGTCTTCTCCACTTCCTACACACAGGAGTGGATATGGGCCTGAAATTAGGCTCTGTTAAGGTACAGATTTCGGCTCTCTCGATTTTCTTTCAGAAGGAATTGGCTTCTCTTCCAGAAGTCCAGACGTTTGTAAAGGGAGTGCTGCACATCCAGCCCCCTTTTGTGCCTCCAGTGGCACCATGGGACCTGAACGTGGTGTTGCAGTTTCTAAAATCACACTGGTTTGAACCGTTTAACAAGGTTGAGTTGAAATTTCTTACCTGGAAGGTGGTCATGTTGTTGGCCTTAGCATCAGCAAGGCGAGTGTCAGAATTGGCGGCTTTGTCACACAAGAGCCCCTACTTGATTTTTCATGTGGATCGAGCTGAATTGAGGACACGTCCGCAATTTTTGCATAAGGTCACTAGCGCACGCAGGGGGGGTTTCTGAGTACCTAGAAACCCCCCCTGGCCGCCGATTCATCGCCGCAGTTGACTGATTTTTTTTTTTTTTGGAGATGGAGTGATGCTGCAGCTGCCTCCATGAAACTACAGAGACAGCTTGCAGTGGCAGATAGCTGAAGCTAGGGGGAGCTGAAGTGCGCAGGTCCTCCCAAGCATTTTCTAATGGGCTGTGAGAGTGAGAGACGGCAGAGTGAAGCACTCTCTCTTCAAAACGTCTGTCCCGCTCGATATCTACGGTAGGAAAGTGCATGCATCTTCTCCTGCTGTCTGAATCATACAGAGACCATAACAACAAATCCTAGTAGTGATTACTACAGAGAAGCAGTGAGTTCATAGAGGTCGGATGCACTCCTGAACAGCTCAAGCGAACATCTGAAAGTTTAACTCCATTATTTCCAACCCTGGGGTAAATTTACTAAGATTCGTATTTTCCAGATTCAGGTCAAAGTTCAATCACGAATGACATCGAAAGTGTAAAACTGCAACTTTTTGAATTGATTACGACTAATTTACTAAGCTGTCGTATTCGGGTTTTTCTTTTGTTCCGATGTCGATGTCATTCGTGGTTTTTTTTCTATTTTTACGGCAGTGATTAGCAAAACACTGCCGACTTTTTTTACAATCAATCTCGGCCGGATCTGTGTGATCCGTGCTGGGGTTTATTTTTTTTTTTTTTTTAATTAAACACTGTAAAATAATAAAAAAAAATGCGTGGGGTCCCCCCTCCTAAGCATAACCAGCCTCGGGCTCTTTGAGCCGATCCTGGTTGCAAAAATATGTGGAAAAAAATGACAGGGGTTCCCCCATATTTAAGCAACCAGCATCGGGCTCTGCGCCTGGTCCTGGTCCCAAAAATACGGGGGACAAAAAGAGTAGGGGTCCCCCGTATTTTTAAAACCAGCACCGGGCTCCACTAGCTGGACAGATAATGCCACAGCCGGGGGTCACTTTTATATAGTGCCCTGCGGCCGTGGCATCAAAAATCCAACTAGTCACTCCTGGCCGGGGTACCCTGGGGGAGTGGGGACCCCTTCAATCAAGGGGTCCCCCCCCCCAGCCACCCAAGGGCCAGGGGTGAAGCCCGAGGCTGTCCCCCCCCATCCAATGGGCTGCGGATGGGGAGGCTGATAGCCTTTGTTGTAAAAGAAAAGATATTGTTTTTAGTAGCAGTACTACAAGGCCCAGCAAGCCTCCCCCGCATGCTGGTACTTGGAGAACCACAAGTACCAGCATGCGACGGAAAAATGGGCCCGCTGGTACCTGTAGTACTACTACTAAAAAAATACCCAAAAAAAGACAAGACACACACACCGTGAAAGTATAATTTTATTACATACATACACACATACATACATACTTACCTTAAGTTCCCACGCAGGTCGGTCCTCTTCTCCAGTAGAATCCAAGGGGTACCTGTTGAAGAAATTATACTCACGAGATCCAGGGGTCCAGGCTCCTCGGGAAATCCAGGGGTAATCCACGTACTTGCATAAAATAAGAAAACGGAAAGCCGAGCCACGAACTGAAAGGGGCCCCATGTTTTCACATGGGACTCCTTTCCACGAATGCCAGAAACCCACTCTGACTGATGTCTAAGTGGGTTTCTTCAGCCAATCAGGGAGTGCCACGTTGTAGCACTCTCCTGATCGGCTGTGTGCTCCTGTCCTCACTGACAGGCAGCACACGGCAGTGTTACAATGTAGCGCCTATGCGCTACATTGTAACCAATGATGGGAACTTTCTGCCCTGCGGTTGACCTAAAGTGACGTCACCGCTGAGCAGAAAGTTCCCAGCATTGGTTACAATGTAGCGCATAGGCGCTACATTGTAACACTGCCGTGTGCCGCCTGTCACTCAGTACAGGAGCACACAGCCGATCAGGAGAGTGCTACAACGTGGCACTCCCTGATTGGCTGAAGAAACCCACTTAGACATCAGTCAGAGTGGGTTTCTGGCATTCGTGGAAAGGAGTCCCATGTGAAAACATGGGGCCCCTTTCAGTTCGTGGCTCGGCTTTCCGTTTTCTTATTTTATGCAAGTACGTGGATTACCCCTGGATTTCCCGAGGAGCCTGGACCCCTGGATCTCGTGAGTATAATTTCTTCAACAGGTACCCCTTGGATTCTACTGGAGAAGAGGACCGACCTGCGTGGGAACTTAAGGTAAGTATGTATGTATGTGTGTATGTATGTAATAAAATTATACTTTCACGGTGTGTGTGTCTTGTCTTTTTTTGGGTATTTTTTTAGTAGTAGTACTACAGGTACCAGCGGGCCCGTTTTTCCGTCGCATGCTGGTACTTGTGGTTCTCCAAGTACCAGCATGCGGGGGAGGCTTGCTGGGCCTTGTAGTACTGCTACTAAAAACAATATCTTTTCTTTTACAACAAAGGCTATCAGCCTCCCCATCCGCAGCCCATTGGATGGGGGGGGACAGCCTCGGGCTTCACCCCTGGCCCTTGGGTGGCTGGGGGGGGGACCCCTTGATTGAAGGGGTCCCCACTCCCCCAGGGTACCCCGGCCAGGAGTGACTATTTGGATTTTTGATGCCACGGCCGCAGGGCACTATATGAAAGTGACCCCCGGCTGTGGCATTATCTGTCCAGCTAGTGGAGCCCGGTGCTGGTTTTAAAAATATGGGGGACCCCTACTCTTTTTGTCCCCCGTATTTTTGGGACCAGGACCAGGCGCAGAGCCCGATGCTGGTTGCTTAAATATGGGGGAACCCCTGTCATTTTTTTCCCCATATTTTTGCAACCAGGATCGGCTCAAAGAGCCCGAGGCTGGTTATACTTAGGAGGGGGGACCTCACGCAATTTTTTTTGAACAAATAAGCACTTTCCCACCCCTTCCCACTGATATACATGCACGGATCTCATGGATCCGTGCATGCCTATCCAATCACGAATAAAAAAAAAAGGTCTGTTTTTTTTTAGCACTTTTTTACGAGTTGTAATTTTTCACGGCAGTGTTTGTTTGTTTTTTGCTTTGCACTTCTTAGTAAATGACCGAGATTCATACTTAAACAGCCGCGTTTTGACCGATGGTGTATTCATTCGTAATTTTTTACCTGAACTTGCAAAAAATTACGAATGCCCTCATCACTGCCGTGATTAGTGCTTAGTAAATTACCGAGATGACACTTTGATGAAAAAACGGCATCTCGGTCAAAATCGGGAGCTTAGTAAATTTCCCCCCTAGTATCACCATTCTGCAAACTGATTATTATATTGGCATATATATATATATATATATATATATGATGGGGTTCAATATATATAGTTAGTAAGTGTGTGTATTTAAATGGTTGCTCAGGGACATTCATCACCGAAAAATGAAGGCCCACAGACACCTGTAGGCTATTCCAGTGTTTCAGTTTATAATAACCTTTGTTAGGGATACCTTGCCTAAGATTTTAAAAACCAAAACGTAGTAGCCTGCGGGTGTCTGTGAGTCTTCATTTTTGGGTGATGAAAAGTCCGTTAGTACCACCATTTCTGTAGTCAGCGGCACTCAGGGACTTCCAATGTGAAAAAAATCTGTTTTAAATTGTCACATATCAAAAGCCAATGTTTCGGGGCCTGCAGCCCCTTTGTCACATTGGAAGTTCCTGAGTGCCGCTGTCTTTTTTTTGGTCATGTGTCCCACTATTTACGGAATGCAACGGGGCACAGTATACAAAAGTGAGTGGAGTGCCGGACTACACTATACATACTGTATGTATATATATATATATTGCGTGTGTGTGTGTATGTATGTATGTATATATATATAAAACGTACGTACGTGCGTGTGTGTGTGTGTGTATATGGTCACCTCAGCCTTCGCCCCCCGTGCTTGCCTCCACGTCCTCTTTGGAAACCCCTCTTCACAAATCCTGCGTTTGCCCCTGAAGGTGGTTTCTTCATTCCATGTGAATCAACCTATTGTGGTGCCTGTGGCTACAAGTGACCTGGAGGATTCCAGATCCCTGAACGTAGTCAGGGCCTTAAAGATTTATGTAGCCAGGACGGCTAGAATTAGGAAAACAGAGGCTCTGTTTGTCCTGTATGCGGCCAATAAGATTGGCGCTCCTGCTTCGAAGCAGACTATTGCTCGCTGGATCTGTAATACGATTCAGCAGGCTCATTCTACGGCTGGACTGCCGGTACCAAATTCGGTTGAGACCCATTCCACTAGGAAGGTGGGCTCTTCTTGGGCGGCTGCCCGAGGCGTCTCGGCATTACAACTTTGCCGAGCGGCGACTTGTTCGGGGTCAAACACTTTTGCTAAATTCTACAAGTTTGATACCCTGGCTGATAAGGACCTAGCGTTTGCTCAGTCGGTGCTGCAGAGTCATACGCACTCTCCCGCCCGATTGGAAGCTTTGGTATAAACCCCATGGTCCTTACGGAGTCCCCAGCATCCTCTAGGATGTAAGAGAAAATAAGATTTTAAACCTACCGGTAAATCTATTTCTCCTAGTCCGTAGAGGATGCTGGGCGCCCGTCCCAGTGCGGAAAATCTGCAAGACTTGTATATAGTTGTTGCTTACATAAGGGTTATGTTACAGTTGACATCGGTCTTGGACCGTTACTGTCGTTTGTTCATACTGTTAACTGGTTATGTATGTTCCAGGTTACATGGTATGATTGGTGTGGGCTGGTATGAATCTTGCCCTTGGATTGCTAAATCCTGCCTTGTATTGTCCATCTCCTCTGGGCACAGTTCTCTAACGGAGGTCTGGAGGAGGGGCATAGAGGGAGGAGCCAGTGCACACCCATAGTCAAAGTTCTTTTTAGGTGCCCTATCTCCTGCGGAGCCCGTCTATACCCCATGGTCCTTACGGAGTCCCCAGCATCCTCTACGGACTAGGAGAAATAGATTTACCGGTAGGTTTAAAATCTTATTTTTTGGGGGGTTCACAAGTGTATTCATGCACTTATATATTGCAGCAGATGTGGTGCATAGTGATACTACACCATTGAGTGGCACCGCAGCCAGGGGCACAATGCACACATGCAACTTGGTGCAGGTTGATGGAACCGGGGACCCATCTTCCTACACCAACTTGCATGTGTGCATTGTGCCCCTGGCTACGGTGCCACTCAATGCCGTAGCATCAAAATGTACCACATCGGTTGTTATAATGAGTTTTATGGTAAGAAATTACCCTTGTTAAAACTCTTTCTGCGAGGTAGGGACGTGCAGTCAGGGGAGGCAGGGGAGGCAGTGCCTCCCCTGTCATTAATGAGTAAAATAATACAAAGAAGATACTTATGACACATAAGTATCTTCTTTATTATTTTACCTATGTGAAAATCAGTTTGGGAGGCACCGATCGTGGTGCCTCCCGTAGTGATTAGGAAAGGTATGGGGAGCGGGGGTGGGCGCGGGCGGGGCCTAGCAATGGGCAGGAAAAGCCCATTGAAATAACATGGGAAAGCGGCACCATTAGTGGTGCCGCTTTCCTACAGGGACGTGCTTTCATCCTATGAAAGCACGTCCCTGTGAGTGAAGGCACAGTGATTGGCCAGCGGATCCGTCACTGGATCCGCTGTCAATCACTGTGTGGGTGTCGGTACCTGCGGAGGTGCGGGCGGCGGAGATGCGGGATGCGGCGGGCCGGGCGGCGGAGGTGCTGGCGGCAGAGAGGCGAGCGGCGGTAGCGGCGGCGGGACGCGGCATTCAGACCCCTTGTGCAGAGTTTGGCAGCGGAAGCGGTACCCATTTCAAAAATGGCGCCTCAGCGTCATTTTTTGAAATTAAAGATGGCCGCCGCGAGCCAATCATGGCTCGCCGCGTCATCGCCCCGCCCCCTCCCGCTGACTTATATAAGTCAGCGCGAGGCAGCGGCTGTCAGTCCGACGGCGGAGGAGGAGCGGAGAAGAGCTCCTGAAGACGCCGTGGGAGTCCTGGATGGGCGGCGGCTATGCAAAAGAGCTTAGCAGCCGCCGCCCACCAGGTGAAGATGCTGGAAGTCCTGGGAAGGCGGCGGCCATGCAAAAGAGCATAAAGGCCGCCGCCTCCCAGGTGAAGACGTCGTGGAAGTCCTGGATGTGCGGCGGCTATGCAAAAGAGCTTAGCAGCCGCCGCACACCAGGTGAAGACGCCGGAGGAAGACCCCAGAAGCCCTGGGGAGGTGGCGCCCCCCCAGGTGAAGACGCCGGAAGCCCTGGGAAGGCGGCGGCCATGCAAAAGAGCTTAAAGGCCGCCGCCCCCAGGTGAAGACCCAGTTTAATAAAGGATTTTTTAAACAATGTGTCTTGTTTTTTTTTCAATATTTTCTTTACAGGTGGACTACAGGTGCCAGCGGGCCCTTTATGTCCGGGCATGCTGGCACTTGTGGTTCTCCAAGTGCCAGCATGCTGGGGCAGGCTTGCTGGGACCTGTAGGCCACCTGTAAAGAACAATATTACTATTCTTTGCAGGTGGACTACAGGTGCCAGCGGGCCCTTTATGTCCGGGCATGCTGGCACTTGTGGTTCTCCAAGTGCCAGCATGCTGGGGCAGGCTTGCTGGGATCTGTAGGCCACCTGTAAAGAACAGTATTAGCATACAATGAACCCCGCACCCACCGCCACCAGGGGTGCGGGGCATAGCACTGGGCTATCAGCCCAGTGCTGGTTGTTGCTCGGGAGGGGGGACCCCATTTAGATTTTTTGGGGGCCCCACTTTCCGAGAAATTCCAGCCCTGGGCTGACTGGTTTGGGGGGTGTTTAATGGCATGGCAGAGGGACCCCACACTGAGTGTCTCCCCTGCTATGGCATTATCCCCCCTGGCTGGTTCGGGGGACTGCACTTTTTTTTTCCGGGGGGGGGGGGGGGGGGGTGTTTAGCTGCAGTGCCTCCACAGGCCCGGACCTCACCGCACGTCACTGGTTCCCAGAATGCATAGCGCCGCCTCCTATATCACCCCGCCTCCCTGCACAGGATCTCAGTTTTTAGTTAACCAGTCCAATGCAGTAGCAGGAAAAGAGACGACAACGGTTAGTAGCCACAACACCGTATTCTCACGACAGGAAACGTGTCAGCGGCTAATGCCATACCAACCCAAGGAAGCTAAGTGCGTCAGGGTGGGCACCTTGTGGAGCCCAGTGTACCTCGCAGAAAGAGTTTTAACAAGGGTAAGTTCTTACCATAAAACTCGTTTTCTGCTGCGGGGCACACTGGGCTCCACACGGAATGGACAATGGGGATGTCCTAAAGCAGTTCCTTATGGGAAGGGACGCACTGTAGCGGGCACAAGAACCCGGCGTCCAAAGGAAGCATCCTAGGAAGCGGCAGTATCAAAGGCATAGAACCTTATGAACGTGTTCACAGAGGACCATGTAGCCGCCTTGCACAATTGTTCAAGGGTCGCACCACGTTGGGCCGCCCAAGAAGGTCCAACAGACCGAGTAGAATGGGCAGTAGCGGAAGTTTGTCACAGTTGCCCGGAGGCAAGAAAATTATTGGTGCCCCATATATATATATATATATATTTTTTATATATTCTAACTACAGTATATTAAGCTCCTGCAAAAAACTGTTGCAACTAGGCAGATCTATGTAGGGGTCCAGCCTCACACTACATAGATCTGCTCAGTAACTCACTATGCTGATAATTTCTCTGACAACTAATTTGCCAGTGTCATACCCATGATTAGAACCCACAACCTATTACACTGGTAGCATGCACCTTACTGATGGAGATATCTGCTCTTGCATAGGAAGTAGGAGAATTCTAACTATATGAAGTTACTTGTAATTGTCAGAGAAATAACTTCACATAGTTAGAATTCTCATGCTTCCTTTATAGGAGCAAATAGCTTCATCAGTAAGGTGTCTGCTTCCAGTGTATCTATAATAAAGAGGGTGTGATTTGTAAGGTGTAGTGTCTAGTGGGGAAGTCGGCTACAGAAGAGATACCAGCTGCTGTCAATTAACTTAATTGATTAATGTCATTGAACACACGGAACAGGAGGAGAGGAGCCCCCCTTCAAAGCAGGAGCCCGGCGTCAGCTGACTCCATTGCCTCCCAGAGTTCTGCCTCTGAGAATGGGCCTTAATGTGATCAGGAGCAGAGAGACCAGCCTTCACATAAGCATGTGCAATCACCATTCTAATCCATCTGGCCAGAGTTTGCTTGTGAGCAGGCCAGCCACGTTTGTGAAACCCAAACACAACAAAAAGAGAATCAGCTTCCTAATAGGAGCAGTTCTCTTCACATAGATACGGAGAGCCCGTACCACATCCAAAGACCGCTCTTTGGGAGACAGATCAGGAGAAACAAGTGCCGGAACTACAATCTCCTGATTAAGGTGTAACGAAGAAACCACCTTAGGTAGATAGCCGGGACGAATCCTAAGAACCGCCCGGTCACGGTGAAATATCAGATATGGGGAACTACAGGACAAGGCACCCAAATCTGACACTCTTCTAGCTGAAGCAATAGCCAGCAGAAACATCACCTTAAGGGAAAGCCACTTAAGGTCAGCTGAACCAAGAGGTTCAAACGGAGACTCTTGTAATGCCTCCAAAACCACCGACAAGTCCCAAGGAGCCACAGGCGGGACATAGGGAGGTTGGATACGCAACACACCCTGAGTGAAGGTATGCACATCAGGTAAGGTCGCAATTTTTCTCTGAAACCACACCGACAAGGCAGATATTTGAACCTTGAGGGAGGCCAGAATCAGGCCTAAGTCCAGGCCCTGCTGAAGAAAAGCCAATAACTTGGCTATACTAAACTTGGAAGCCTCATAATCATTAGATGCGCACCAAACAAAGTAAGAATGCCAGACCCTATAGTAAATCCGAGCCGAAGCCGGTTTCCGGGCCCGCAACATAGTTTGAATGACCGCCTCAGAAAACCCTTTAGCCCTTAAGATGGAAGCTTCAAGAGCCACGCCGTCAAAGACAGCTGGGCTAGGTCCTGGTAGACACAGGGGCCCTGAACGAGGAGGTCTGGGCGTTGTGGAAGTAGAATTGAACGCTCTGACGATAGGCCTTGCAGGTCTGAGAACCAGTGCCGTCTGGGCCACGCTTGAGCTATGAGAAGCAGAATTCCTTTTTCTTGCTTGAACTTCCGAATTACCCTGGGCAGGAGTGACACCAGAGGGAACACGTACGGCAGCCGAAACCTCCACGGTACCGCCAGCGCATCCAAGAATGCTGCTTGAGGATCCCCTGTCCTTGCTCCGAAGACCGGAACCTTGTGATTGTGTCGAGACGCCATCAGATCTACGTCTGGAAGGCCCCACCTTTCCACTAGGAGTTGAAACCCTTCTTGATGGAGGCCCAACTCGCCGGCATGCACGTCCTGACGACTGAGAAAGTCCGCTTCCCAATTCAGGACTCCCAGAATGAATATTGCCGATATGGCCGGTAGATGGCGTTCTGCCCACTGTAAAATCCGTGAGACTTCCTTCACTGCTAGGCGGCTTCGAGTGCCGCCCTGATGATTTATGTAAGCCACTGTGGTGGCGTTGTCCGACTGTACTTGAACAGGACGGTTCTGAATTAAATGCTGGGCTAGGTTCAAGGCATTGAAGACCGCCCGCAACTCCAGAATATTGATCGAGAGGAGGGACTTCTCCTTGGTCCACCGCCCCTGAAGGGAGTGTTGCTCCAGCACCGTGCCCCAACCTCTTAGACTGGCATCTGTCGTCAACAGGACCCAGTCGGATATCCAGAACGGACGGCCCCTGCACAGTTGTTGGTCCCGGAGCCACCAGAGCAGTGACAGACGGACCTCCGGAGTCAATGAGATCATTTGAGACCTGGTGAGGCAGGCTGTCCCATTTGGCTAGAATCAGCCTCTGGAGAGGGTGAGAGTGAAATTGAGCGTACTCCACCATGTCGAATGCTGAGACCATGAGGCCCAGCACCTGCATCGCCGAACGTATCGACAATTGCGGACTAGATAGGAAGCAATGAATCCTGTCCTGAAGTGTCAGGACTTTCTCCTGAGACAGGAACAACCGCTGGTTGTGAGTGTCCAATAGTGCTCCCAGATGCACCATGCTCTGAGCAGGGATCAGGGATGACTTCTTCCAGTTGATGAGCCACCCGTGGGCTTGCAGAAACCGGACCGTCACATCTAGATGACGCAGGAGAAGTTCTGGGGAATTTGCCAGGATTAGCAAGTCATCCAGATACGGCAGTATCCTGACCCCTTGACGGCGGAGTACCACCGTCATCACCGCCATGACTTTTGTAAAGACTCGCGGATCCGTTGTTAAACCAAACGGTAATGCCCGAAACTGGTAATGGCAGTTGCCAATCGCAAATCTCAGGTATTGCTGATGAGACACTGCTATAGGAATATGCAGGTAAGCATCCTGTATATCCAGGGAGACCATGAAGTCCCCAGGTTCCAAGGCCAGAACTATAGAGCGAAGGGTTTCCATCCGGAACTTGGAAACCTTCACAAACCTGTTCAGTGCCTTGAGGTTGATAATGGGCAGGGAGGACCCATTCGGTTTCGGGACTAGAAACAGTGGAGAATAGTACCCCCGGCCCCTCTGCGCAAGAGGCACCTGTACTACGACTCCTGTATCCAGGAGGTTCTGTACCACCGAATGTAGAGTATTTGCCTTTGTCTTGTCCAACGGGACATCTGTCTGGCAAAATCGATGAGGGTGTCGGTTTTTGAAGGCTATGGCATAACCTTGAGTGACGACTTCCCGTATTCAGGCATCTGAAGTGGTCTTCAACCATTCCTGGGTATACCCTAGAAGTCGGCCCCCCACCCTGGGATCCCCCAGAGGGAGGCCCGCCCCGTCATGCGGCAGGCTTATCTGTCTTGGAAGCTGGCTGACGGGCCGCCCAGGCTCTTTTGGGCTTAGGCTTACCAGGTTTGGAAGTGCGGGCCTGTTTGTTGTACGCCTGACCTTTTGCTTTACCTGAAGGATGAAAGGGGCGAAAGGAAGTACCTTTAGCCTTCGACACAGAAGGAGCAGTACTTGGCAGACAGGCAGTTTTGTCAGTAGCCAAGTCAGCCACAATCTTATTTAAATCCTCCCCAAACAGAATATCTCCCTTAAAAGGGAGTACCTCCAGGGTTTTTCTAGAGTCCAGATCCACAGACCAGGATCTCAGCCACAATATCCGGCGAGCCAGGACTGACATAGTAGAGGCCTTGGCTGCCAGGATACCGGCATCAGAAGCCGCCTCTTTAATATAACGAGAAGCTGTGACAATATAAGACAAGCATTGTCTAGCATGGTCAGAGGAGGTTTCAGCATCTAACTCCAAGGCCCATGCTTCAATGGCCTCTGCAGCCCAAGTAGCTGCTATAGTGGGCCTTTTTGTAGCAACCGTGAGGGTGTAAATCACTTTCAGATAACCCTCCACACGTTTATCCGTAGGCTCTTTTAGAGACGTGACGGTGGTGACCGGTAGAGCTGAGGAAACCACCATCCTAGCCACATGTGAGTCCACTCGAGGAGGCGTTTCCCAATTCTTAGATAGCTCCGGCGCGAGGGGATAGCGAGCCAGCATCTTCTTTTGAGGCACAAACTTCGTACCCGGGTTTTCCCAGGGTTCCTGACGTATATCAATTAGGTGGTCAGCGTGAAGTAAAACTTGTTTAATCACCTTCTGACGCTTGAACCTATCTGGTTTCTTAGGAGGAACGGATGGCTCGGGATCATCCGTAATCTGTAAAATGAACTTAATATCCTCCAAAAGATCAGGAACATCCACATGTGAACCACCCTCCCCATCAGCCGTATCTGAGTCAGAACCTGTGGGGTCAGTGTAAGTGCCGTCTTCATCCGACGAGGTGTCAGTGACAGCAGTGGATTGTGAGGAGACAAACGCTCGCTTAGAGCACCCCTTGGACGTAGGCGAGCGACGGTCAGACTTTTCAGTACTCAGGGACTGGTTCAACTTCTTTATTTGAGCAGATAAATCGTCCGCCCACGGCGTGTTAGCTGCAGGGACCAGAAACGGTTGAACCTGCATTGGGGGTCCCATAGGGGGTGTTTATGAACTAGCGTATGCAGAAGCGTGGAAAAAGCGGCCCACGGTGGGTCATTATTTGCCCCCTTTGCCACCGTCCCACTGGGGGGCAAGGAGCCCCCAGAACCAGAGCCCAAAGCTGCTATATTCTCCTCATAGGTATCTGCGGCTTCAGCAACGCCGGCAGTGTGTTCAGCCCCAGAACCGTTACTCTCAGAAGCAGACATGATATAACTTGCAGTATCAGGTAACACAGTACAATTTGTCAGCAGCACAATACCTCTAGCCCAAACCCCTGCGCAGTGTAGTCAGCACCAGCAGAGATAAAGGAGAGATATGGTGACTAAATCACAGAGAAAAATACGTAATACGGTATATCTTTGTGAAAATCCTATATTAGATAAAACCTGACGCACCAAGCCCCCTCAGGTTATAGAATATAGGGATAGCAACTTAGCAAGTTGAGTGAAAGACACGAAATGGACACCACTCAGCTATCAAGTGCACACACAAATAGTCACAGTTTGTACAATGCAGAGGTTATTACTAACAATAATACTGCACTGGACTAGCTTACACAGCTATATAACAATAGATATAACACTACACAGTAAGAACTCGATGTATATCACAGGGTAATTGTACTAGGAAACCCTGACTAAATGCACTCTTTCTTAACTAACACTGACTAAAAAAGGCAGTGAGCTGAGGGATGATGGCGCCGCAGACACTGCCAGGGGGTGAGGGCGCCGCAGACACTGCCAGGGAGTGAGGGAGAGACAGATATGCAGCTCCAGGGCGGGAACATTTGCAGAAAATGGCGCCCTGGGGCTGGGGGAGGGGCTTCAGGTCCAAGCTCTATCCCCCTGCTGACAAATCCACCGGGTACTGCGGGCTCTAATAAAACGGTTTATAGAGAAAACCTGACCTGTCCCATGCCCTGGTGATCTAGTGGGATCGCCTGTACTGCCACAGTGTCCACCGCCAGCACGCGCGGCCTGCCTCCCACTGACCACGCCGGATCGCGATAAAGACCGGGTCCCACAAGCGGGACCCACTTACCACCTCCCGAAGCGCGGCCACGCGATCCTGGAGAGCCCCCGTCGTGTGTGCCTGACAAGAAGAAAACCGGTGCCTCCTGCTGTAGTTACCCGGCAACCAGGGCTCGGGAGTGTACAGCGCCGCTGGGGAGAGTCAGAGCAGCAGCCGTGAATGTCCACTGACATGTAACACTGCTGCTGCCCTTGAAGTCTTCACTTTTTTCCTCAGAAAAAAAGCTCTTCTTATGGCTGCCTGGAGCAGCCCCTCTGTTAAGTGCCTGCTACTGCAGCACAACTACAAAACTGAGCTCCTGTGCTGGGAGGCGGGGTGATATAGGAGGCGGCGCTATGCATTCTGGGAACAGTCAAAGCTTTGAGCCTGTTGGTGCCTCGAATCAAGATCCTACTCTACACCCCATTGTCCATTCCTTGTGGAGCCCAGTGTACCCTGCAGCAGAAATATAGCATTTTTTTTTATAATTTCATAAATGTAATGATGCAGATGTGCTGCATTATGAAAATGTATACTGTTTGCTACGTTTAGCCATGTTGACCATATACAGTATGTAATAAAATTATGTCTTGAAATAAAAAGCACATATTTTTTCTACCAAATTCAGTTTGCAAAATAAAATATTTTGTTATAAGACATGCAATGTGTGGTGTCATTTTCTTACCTTACAGTACTTGTACTGAAGCACTTTGATAATAGCCTTGCAGGTTTCAGGTATGATGTGTCCCAAAGCCTGCGCAGAGATACGGGTCCCAAACTTCAGCTCCTGAAATGACTGTCCAGTAGCAAGGAACCGCAGGGTAGCCACGAGCCTCTCCTCAGCAGGGATAGGAACCCGCCATTTGGTATCCCGCTTCTGTATGAGGGGGGTCACCACACGCAGCAAGGTGTCATCATTCATGCGCAGGAAGTAGCTGTAGTCATCTGGGTTGTTCTCGCTGATCTCATCCAGGAGGGGTATGTAGTAAGTGAGTAGGCCGCTTAAGCAGCCACTCCTTGGACCAGAAAGATCTCTCACTCCGCCTTTGCTGGGCCCTCTCCCTGTCTGCCCTCACCTTCAGCACAGAGTAGCACATGAGAGCCTGATAACGAGTAGAATCCATCTCTACACACACACAGCAGTATAAAATCACTTTGTAATGCAAGCAGAACAAAGCAGTGCACGGTAGCTAGCAATGTGGAACGAGCAGCAGGTATAAACCAAACTTCTCTAGTCACAGAGCAAACAGAAGTGCACAGACTTAACATGGCTGCTTGTTTATATATCCCCCAGATAGGCCAGCCCTCTATTTACATTTTTAGAAATCTTGCAGATAAATCTGGTGTGCTTTTGGTCAGCATGCGATGCGCTTGCATTCGATCATCCGATACCACACGATTTCCGGTCGCAAGGGGCATGCGATAAATCGCAGGATTGTATGCGCATCGAATGCACAAAAAAAGCACTTTATCTCAAGGTGAGATTCAAGGGTAATCGGGCCCGATATCGCGTGGAATGCAATCGCACAAGTGTATGGGCACTATTAGAGGAAATTTCCTGTTAGGGGTAATTGCCCACCTCTCTAGGAGCATACGGACTGTCAGATAGTATAGTACAATGTAGGTTGGGGATACATTGTATAACCGGCATTTTCTTTACAGCAGGAGAATTCAGTGGAACAATACGGCCATTAATGAGAGAAATTTGTTTTAATTTAAAATGAGACGACCAAACATTATCCTCAAATGG